>NW_025945964.1:0-20738 GCF_000764305.2 Hyalella azteca | reverse complement strand
GAGCCTGACTGAACAGAGCCTGACTGAACAGAGCCTGACTGAACAGAGCCTGACTGAACAGAGCCTGACTGAACAGAGCCTGACTGAAGAGAGCCTGACTGAACAGAGCCTGACTGAACAGAGCCTGACCAGGTTGGCCTCCTCGACGAGGTCCCTGATGAAGGGCTTGATGGTGTCCACCATGTTGGTGATGATGGTGTTGATGGGCACCGTGCCCAGGGGCAGTAGGTACACCTTGCACCCCGACACCTGCTCCTCCTCCTGCTCCATGCACCGCTTCTTGCTGCCCTTGCACCCCAACACCTCCTCCTCCTGCTCCATGCACCGCTTCTTGCTACCCTTCTCACCGTTGCCTTCAATACTGCACATCAAATAAAGCCGTTAACATCACATAAAGCTGTTAACATGGATAAACTGCAATAATGCACATCACGTAAAGACGTTAACATCGCATAAAGCCGTTAACATGGATAAACTGCAATACTGCACAGCACATAAAGCTGTTAACATCGCATAAAGCCGTTAACATCACGTAAAGCCGTTAACATGGATAAATGTTAATAAACATTGCCTTGTGCTCTATAAATTTAAAGAATAAATATTCATACAAATTCAAATGCAAAGAACAAATATCAATCTTTATTTTTGAAATTTACATTGATACTGTACAACATTGCCAGTCTTGACTCAGTCTTACCGCTGTCTCTTATACACATCTAGATGTGTATAAGAGACAGGTTCTGTTCTGTTCTGTTCTGTTCTGTTCTGTTCTGTTCTGTTCTGTTCTGTTCTGTTCTGTTCTGTTCTGTTCTGTTCTGTTCTGTTCTGTTCTGTTCTGTTCTGTTCTGTTCTGTTCTGTTCTGTTCTGTTCTGTTCTGTTCTGTTCTGTTCTGTTCTGTTCTGTTCTGTTCTGTTCTGTTCTGTTCTGTTCTGTTCTGTTCTGTTCTGTTCTGTTCTGTTCTGTTCTGTTCTGTTCTGTTCTGTTCTGTTCTGTTCTGTTCTGTTCTGTTCTGTTCTGTTCTGTTCTGTTCTGTTCTGTTCTGTTCTGTTCTGTTCTGTTCTGTTCTGTTCTGTTCTGTTCTGTTCTGTTCTGTTCTGTTCTGTTCTGTTCTGTTCTGTTCTGTTCTGTTCTGTTCTGTTCTGTTCTGTTCTGTTCTGTTCTGTTCTGTTCTGTTCTGTTCTGTTCTGTTCTGTTCTGTTCTGTTCTGTTCTGTTCTGTTCTGTTCTGTTCTGTTCTGTTCTGTTCTGTTCTGTTCTGTTCTGTTCTGTTCTGTTCTGTTCTGTTCTGTTCTGTTCTGTTCTGTTCTGTTCTGTTCTGTTCTGTTCTGTTCTGTTCTGTTCTGTTCTGTTCTGTTCTGTTCTGTTCTGTTCTGTTCTGTTCTGTTCTGTTCTGTTCTGTTCTGTTCTGTTCTGTTCTGTTCTGTTCTGTTCTGTTCTGTTCTGTTCTGTTCTGTTCTGTTCTGTTCTGTTCTGTTCTGTTCTGTTCTGTTCTGTTCTGTTCTGTTCTGTTCTGTTCTGTTCTGTTCTGTTCTGTTCTGTTCTGTTCTGTTCTGTTCTGTTCTGTTCTGTTCTGTTCTGTTCTGTTCTGTTCTGTTCTGTTCTGTTCTGTTCTGTTCTGTTCTGTTCTGTTCTGTTCTGTNAGTGATATATAGCTGTCTCTTATACACATCTAGATGTGTATAAGAGTTAGGTACAGAGATGTGCAGGTTGGAATGTACTTGTGTGAGGTCATCGCACTTGAAGGGAGGCTGTTCGAGCATCTCATTGAAGCGCAGGATGTGGTCGGGGAACTTGTTACGCACTATATCTTCTGCCTGCAACATACATATTGTTAAGAAAATAATACATATTACAGATTATTCATTGCCACAGAGATTTATATACCTGTTGCAGAAAATTACTTCAAAGCATCATGATTTTCTAAGAACTTAATTGCTAACGATCATCCTGGCAGACATAACAACCAAATTTATCGAGTTCCTGCATGGTGAGCTATGATATAAGGGCTCTGAAGAGGTCTACAGCTGACAGCAGTACTCAAAGAGAGTACTGCTGCCAAAGAGAGTACTACTGCCAAAGAGAGTACTGCTGCCAAAGAGAGTACAGCTGCCAAAGAGAGTACTGCTGCCAAAGAGAGTACTGCTGCCAAAGAGAGTACTGCTGCCAAAGAGAGTACTGCTGCCAAAGAGAGTACTGCTGCCAAAGAGAGTACTGCTGCCAAAGAGAGTACTGCTGCCAAAGAGAGTACTGCTGCCAAAGAGAGTACTGCTGCCAAAGAGAGTACTGCTGCCAAAGAGAGTACTGCTGCCAAAGAGAGTACTGCTGCCAAAGAGAGTACTGCTGCCAAAGAGAGTACTGCTGCCAAAGAGAGTACTGCTGCCAAAGAGAGTACTGCTGCCAAAGAGAGTACTGCTGCCAAAGAGAGTACTGCTGCCAAAGAGAGTACTGCTGCCAAAGAGAGTACTGCTGCCAAAGAGAGTACTGCTGCCAAAGAGAGTACTGCTGCCAAAGAGAGTACTGCTGCCAAAGAGAGTACTGCTGCCAAAGAGAGTACTGCTGCCAAAGAGAGTACTGCTGCCAAAGAGAGTACTGCTGCCAAAGAGAGTACTGCTGCCAAAGAGAGTACTGCTGCCAAAGAGAGTACTGCTGCCAAAGAGAGTACTGCTGCCAAAGAGAGTACTGCTGCCAAAGAGAGTACTGCTGCCAAAGAGAGTACTGCTGCCAAAGAGAGTACTGCTGCCAAAGAGAGTACTGCTGCCAAAGAGAGTACTGCTGCCAAAGAGAGTACTGCTGCCAAAGAGAGTACTGCTGCCAAAGAGAGTACTGCTGCCAAAGAGAGTACTGCTATGTAATAAAAAACTAGAAATGAAAGCTAGATGAACAGGAAGCAGCTGCAGCTGTGGGCACTAGGTAGCGATGCCTGAAGGCACAGCAAATATTTTCAGTGTTATGAGGTCAGTTTTTTTTAACTTTGGTACCAATAATAAAAAAAGTTACGCATTCAAAACCTACACAAAGCTTAATAAATATATGCAACTAAAATCTATCTACTCAGCAAGCCTTACACTAAAAAAATTCAAATTCAACATTTGTACAAGAGAAACAGACTTGGCTTGAGCAATACAGTGTGCAAGCTAAAATATATCTTTCTCCACAAGAATTTAGCATGTCCATCTAGTCTCCATCTTCAACACTATGTAAAATCTGCAGCAGTAACACTATAGTCACCACTTCAACCATGGTTTCTTCACATCAGATGGGTCACTTTGACTCACCTTCTTTATGACAGAAGATTTGTATTCCTCCACCTGAAAAATAAATTCATTGATGACTCATACAAATACAACAATTTTTACTGGTGTTTCAGTGGCCGGTTGGCACATGAAAAGAAACACCGTGTCGCCGTTTTTATGCTAATTTAACACTAAAAATCCACAAAACATCTGATAAAAACGGCAAAACAGTTTATTTTCAAGGGGCGACCGGCTACTAGAACACCAGTGGGACCGTTTTTTCACCATTTTTTCTAACAGTGTATACTTCAGAAAATAATACAAATTATAAGTTATTCATTGCCACAGACAGATTTATATGCCTGTTGCAAAAAAATACTTCTAAACATCATGATTTTCTAAAATCTCAATTGATAAAGATCATCCTGGGAGCTATAACAACCAAATTTGTGCAGTTCCTATATGAACAGGTAGTAAATAACAAGAAATAAAAGCTAGATGAACAGGCAGCAGCCTAGGCTGTTGGAAAAATTTGAAGGTGGCACAGCACAATACCTATATTTTCAGTGTTAAGGGGTCATTTTTTTAAACTGTGCTACGGTAATAATAAAAAAAGTTGCACAGTCAAAACCTACACAAAGCTTAATATATATGCAACTAAAATCTATATACAGCACAATATATTTTCAGTGTTATGGGGTCATTTTTTTTCAACTTTGGTGTTAATAATAAAAAAGCAGTAACACTAGTCACCAGTGCAGCAGTAACACTATTAACACTATTATTAAGTAACACTTCTAACATGGGTCACTTTGACTCACCTTCTTTATGACAGAAGATTTGTATTCCTCCACCTGAAAAATAAATTCATTGATGACTCATACAAATACAACAATTGTTTCTTGTATAGCATTTTAGCTACAGGGCACAAGAAAACATTAGATGCAGGTAGATACATTTAATAAATAGCTTCATTATGAATTAAATCATAACACTGATTATGTAAGTAACTGCATACATATACCACAGACTTGAACAGGAAATGCTAAATAATAATCTTACATTTATGTTTAAATATTCCATCAAAATTTTAAGCTTTAACTAAAATTGAATAACAAATTACCATAAAATTTTGAGTTGCTAATTTTTTGAGCCAAGAAAATTGAAGCAGAGAAAATCAATTTTTAATTTTGAGCCAAGAAAATTACCTCAGGGAAGCAATTAAATATTTTTTAGAGCCACCCACCTTCTGTACGCTACTCAGTCCGCTGGATGACATGACGGGATGGTGCAGTCTAGGCTATAAATGATTATCCTTAATTAATAATAATGAAGACTGGCAAGTGAAAATCAATTCAGGTTCTAACCGTTCTATACAGTAGAACTCGGATCATAAATTAAAGTACAAATTATTTTTAATGGAATGTAAGCTGAGCTAAAATAAAATCAATTCAGATCCTACAAAGTAGAAATCGGATCATAAATTGAAGTACAAGTTATTTTAAATGGAATGTAAGCTGAGCTAAAATAAAGTAAACTAAATATCACAAACAATAACTTTCTGGTCTCTAAATATTAACTATTAGTAACTATAACACTGCACCACAGCTGCCACAGCAAGGGCTCTCACTGCACCACAGCTGCCACAGCAAAGGCTCTCACTGCACCACAGCTGCCACAGCAAAGGCTCTCACTGCACCACAGCAAGGGCCTATAAGTCAACCAGGTACATGAATGGTAATCTAAGACCGAGATTTAAAATTTCATGCATTATAATGGAATTTTGCAGCTCCTTAATGACATATTTTCAAAAACTTTTAAATCTCATGGCTCGATCATACATTTTTGTCAATAATTAGAGAAGGGATATTTCATTTAGCAGGAATTTTGCCACCCCAGAAATGGCAGGAAAGCTTTAGTTGCATGCAATATTATATAAAAATAAATAAAAAATTAAATTTTATTTTATTATTTAATCCGGCACATGGTACATGCTATAGAATTAAATTAAATCAAATTTAAATATTTAATAGGTACCTACATCTCATGGTACATGCCTGAGTGCTCAGTGATTTATTTAATGCAATAATTGCCATTTCTAAATAACAAACATTTTCTAAAAGACATGAGACATTTTAAAACTCACGATTTGAGATAAAATCATTCAGAACCTGAAGTGAAATTATTTAGACAATATCAATATAATAGGGCAAAAACATGAAAAAATTCATATCTGGACACATATCAATAGGTGCATAAATTTTGAAACAACTTTTCATCCTTTAAATCTCAGTGAGGAATGTTGATCAAATCTATTTATTGCAAAATCTAACTTGACATTACCAAAACAAGGTGTGACTGTGACACAGTCTTGGCAATGACATCTTGTCATATGTTAACAGGACAGCACAATGTGCCATACACCATGAAAGATTTGCAGTTTATCCCATCGTTTTGTGTGGTTTGGAAAAGTTTCTTGGTATTGGTGAAATTGTGAAATTTGTTTATAAAAGTTCACATAATTTCATTTTATTTTAGAACATTTTCATTGCAAAATTTTGTTTGATATGGATAAATGACTAGTGAATGTAATCAAGTAAGGCAGTGCCAACCCGGTATCAAATTCTGATTTCGGAAGCATGGCAGTTTTTGACTAGCTCAGTGTCTCAATTGTCACTGCCGTGGAAGGTGTAATGTGGTAGGCTTTTTGATCCATTTTCTTATATGAACATGAGAATATTTTACATATCCAGACTTCCACACTGCTTCTCATTGTGGCAAAAGCAATTAGAAGCAATTCCAATTGCCATTGTGAACCTGTGATACAAAACATTAATCAAATCAAAAGAAGAACATTCAAACAAAGCAAACTTCAAAATTGCTTAACACACGACTGGTGTGTTAAGCAATTATTAAAAATTATTATTAAAATAACAAATTATATAGCAATTATTATTAAAATAACAAAAGTGAACATGAATTATAAATTTGTGGGTGCAACTGAAAGTGAGTTAGGCAAAAAATTATTTGTCAACATGCTTTGGCATTGAATATGGCATCCGATTCCTATGCTGGTGTTATGCCAGACTATACAGCTGGATTTGGGGCGTGGTGANTTCACCGGACAAATTGGAAAAAGGCCATAATAAGGTGTGAAGTTGGCTAGATTCAAGGGAGTTTTTTCCCAATTTCCAGGCAGCTTCTGCCCAATTTTTCAAGGTTTTTCCAGACCCTAAGTAAGTACCAACTTAACCTCTAATATTTGTCAAAAATACATGTACAGAGTCAGAGTTATTTAAATAAAAATGCATCAACATAATCTTCTAAAGACATTAATTTTGATGCCAATGTTTAGCCATGTCACAGATCAACAAATATTCACCCACTCTCCCAAGTCCCAACACTGGATAGACAGTAGCCAGTAGGTATCATCAAAGAGGGGTAATAAGGGACAGTTTTGAGCATTTTTAGCACATTTTCATGATTTTCTCATTTATGGAAAAAATGCACTATTGTGCTCGCCATGTCCATCTGTCCATCCATGACCATGTTTTTGTTGACAAGAAAATGCGCTCTCTGTCACTCACTGCAGTGAGTACTGAGTTTTATTTTTTGTTAATAACTCCTTACCATGAAACATTTCATAAATAACTTTGGGCTCACTTCAAAGCTCTTTGCAAGGGGAAGGGCTTTGAAAAAATTCCATATGCCAATTGTAAGGTGCCAGACACCCATAAAAGCATCCCAAATTACCCCTGGGAACAGGGTAATATTTCCTTTGAAAATTTAGAATAAATGCCATTTTCTGCGATTTTTACTCGTTTTTCTTTTATTGATATGGATATAACCATATCCATACATTACTTTACTATATTATTGATGTGATATTACCCCGATGGCCCGATTTACCTGTTACCATATCCATGAACATGCCATTGACATTGACAACAACCTTGTCCACTGCAAGCTGCATATCGGCAGCCGTATAACATTTCTTCTGTATCTGAAAGCTTACAGGATGACTTGTAATTTCTCACCATTTCAATTCGATCAAGCAAATTCACTATAACGGAAAAAAAATTGTAAAAAACATAGGTACCTGAAACAGAAAAGAATATTCTAGTGACAGCCACCATATTTTTGGTAAAATAAATCATAGTTTAGATTAATTACTTTTCTTCTATATTGCCCGGTGCACAATTTTATACACAACATTGAGGACATTCTATGCACAATTTTGTGATGACCCATTATGCATACATTTTTCATCAAGTGAAATTGGTTGCTAAGCAAGGGATGAGAAATGGTCTTGTGGAAATGGCTGCAATCTTTTTTTTTTTTTGGGATGAGATGTGCAAATTCCATCAGTTACATTTATGATTTTTAAGCCAACACCTTTGCGACAAATTGTAGGTAAGGCTGTGTGCAACTTTTATGTAGGTAAAATCTTTTAACAAGGCAAATAGGGTAAACGCGGTATATTCTGTCACATTAAGGACGCATCAAGAAATGAAAAACTATAAAAAAATAACCGTATGCGTTACTCAAGTTCTGTTTGCTTTATGTGACTCTCAAAACACCGCACTACGCGTCAGCAACAACGAAAAGTCACAAAATGTTGCCATATTTATTTAAAAGCCTTTAGAATGCAAACCTACCAAATCCCTATATTCCGTCACTGTGTGTGGCNCCGGTTTATTCACCCTCGGATACGCTTTTCTCAGATCCAGCAGTCTCGCCACAGGCCACTCTTCTTCATTCATGCCCCCATTCTCATTCAGTTCCATTCTTCTCTTCAAATCAACCACATCCTCTTGCATCCGAACCATCATTCTGTCTCTTATACACATCTAGATGTGTATAAGAGACAGCATTTAGGGGCAGCGCCCCCCATTTGCAAACTATGACACTTTCCTAAAATTTGTCATTTGCATATGTAACTAGAAGAGTTCTACTACAATGCATCAAAACCTGGAGTTATTTAACAAAAAAAAAAAAAAAAAATTGGAGGGGGGTACTCCGACAGGCTTTAAATAATAGCTCTTTTTTGTGGGGCACATTATTAATTTTTTAACCTATTAGATATGCAAATTTTTTAAATCTTTCTATAGTTTTACGTAGCCTCAGTATTAGGCCTTTGATGGCCATTGACAAAATTTTTCTATGTCAAATCATTTTTAAGTTTTGGGGGTTTTTGTTAAAAAAACAAAAAGTGGTCAAAGTTACCCCGCCGGTCAAAGTAACCCCATTTTACGGCATCCATGATACTTTGCTTGTCTACTTATAGGACTCAAAAATGAACTTGATGGAGAGTCTAAAAAACTCTCTGCTTTGCCACTTAGCCACTATAGTCTATGGACTTTGATGCGCAAATGTATGACGTCACCATTTCAACCATCAACGAATGCATGGAACTAAAACAAAGCTTAATATAAAGGAAAAACTAGAGAGGTGACGGAATTACCCACAATGTCGGGTCGGAATATACTGCCTTTACCCTATTTTTTTTTGCTACAGAATTTAGCAGAGATACTCTTCTAAAATCTCACTTTTCACACTTCTATTCCCAGTATTCCAGGTATTTTTAGAGGTACCTAATAATTGTAAGATTTCTTAACTTGCTCTATGGCCATTGGGCATGCCCTATCATCCTTATTGGCTTATTTTTTACCTATGCTAGTATGCTACATATATATTATCATATTAAAAATGTTGAACTTTATGCCACTATTTTTAGTTTTATAATATTTTGATTAGTTCAGCTGCTAGGTAGTAGGTACAAGATTTCTACAAAATGTGGGACTGGGACAACTGTCCCTTATTACCCTGCCCATCCCTTATTTAGTTATTACCCCGTTTGACGGTACCTACTCTCAGTCTCACTACTCTGTTCTTCATACAACTTATTCAAGGATAACAATAGTGTAAAATAGATATTATACTCCCTCCACAAAAAGTACACATCAAAATCAGTCACACATGAACCCATTTTCAGGAATCAGGACAGCTAAAAACTATTTTCATTGCTCTCTTCAGAGATGTATTTATAAAGAATCATTGAATGACTGTCGAAAAATGTTAACTTCTTGGAAAATAAAAAAAAAAACATTGCAAACCCTGTAACTGAAATCAAATTTGCAACACGTCATATGAAATTCATTCATGAAAGATGAAACATCAAGACTCAGATGCGGCCAGTCAGCCAGTGAGCACGAAGAAATGTTACCAAATCATATCGCATTTTTCAAATAAGACTTCCAGCTCCTGCCTCGCGGCGAAATGAGGAGCAGTAATTGTACAGCGCAAATATTACATATCAGGAGAGAATGACACTCCCTAAAATCTTAATAAAAATATTGATTTATCTCCATTGCACGTTGACCCGACTGATGAAAATGTTGATCTTCAATGGGATTTCAAAACGTGTTGTTTAATCATTGCTACCCAAATTTCATCCAATGCCCCAAAGATCATGATCATATTTTACCTTAACTCTATAATATAAAATTTACAGGGTTGGATATCGCAAGTCAGAGTAATATTTTTCATTACCTTATTTTCTCAGAGGTATCGCGGTACGCATGTTGGTGGCCAGCACCTCTTGATACCACCATCAATTAAATTCATGCCACTTCGCAAGCATGCCACACGGTAGCGTAGCTTATAAAGTCTAGTGCTTGAAGTAATAACGTCGTAAGTTCAAAAATGCCGCACAAGTCATTATAGTCTTCATAGAAGTGCGTTGTGAATTTCCAGAGTGGCCCTTTCACCGCATTACTATTACTCTCCACTCGAACAAATTGAACTGCCCTATCAAAATTCGGGGATCGCCTAGGCTTCGGCCGAATAGTCGTTACACTCGGCGCAAAGTTGTTATGGGTCTGTTTGATCAGCCGATCGAAATCAGTTTTTGGACAGAATTTAATTTCCAACTGTACAGTCCCCTGAAAGTATGAGAAGGGTTGGCTGAGCCGATTCATATAGAGTTCGCAAGCTGCCCTCCCCCAAACGGCCAAACCCAGAGCCGAAGAGGACATAGAGCGTCTGATTTACGTGCTTCCGAGTCCTAGGCGGCATTTATTGCAGGGTCGGGACTGCATCAAAATTTTGTTAGGGAGGATCTAATCTTTGTTGGCTCCAGCAAAGTGGACAGGTTGGCTTTACATTTTACAATGTCCATGGGTGCGAGAAGCTTGTGCATTGAAACCCACGCATGGAAGAAATATTTATATATAATATATATATATATATTTTATTATATATAATATTTATATAATAATAATAGCGATTTCAGCGTTTAGTAGGCCGTAGGCCTGTCGCCGATTCTTAATGTCGCAGAACATTCACAGCTTGTTGCGGTCTCGAACTCGCAACCCACTGCTCTAATTCTGCTTTGCTTAATCGCCCGGCCTCCTCGCCGATTCTGACCAGAAACTGGCCCACAGAGCTGGGATCGAACCCGCACCTCTCTGCGCCAATCATGGTACTCTGAACTGTGACCACTGGGCCACCCTGAGCAGGTACAACAAATAATTTAGAACAGAGGGATTTATTATAGGTATGAGCGATAAGCAAGAGACGACGAAACTCTTCAAGAAGAAAAAACTTGCATACATTTCGCGCATAAACCCAAGAATTTCCACTCGTTTCATTTATCTCTTTACCAGCATAGGTTGCTCAGGTACAGAAGTAATTATTTCCCTGGTAACAATAATATAGGAATTAGGAATACGTCGTCCACGGTAAAATGATGCATTGCCCATGGGCCATACTTTCAAAACTCGCTAAGTGAACGTGTACTTACGCTCTATTTTCTTGTCTATGATTGTTGGATTTTGCATGAAAGGCCGTCAATGATCGACTGAAGAACTTACGACCTCTTAACTTTTTTTGAAAGTATACTGCTGTGAGGAATATTATAAATTGGCAAAAATATCTAATGCTAGTGATGCGGTAATCAAATCAGCTACGAATTTAGATCAGGCATGCGAAACTTGGGTCGAATTATACCATGAAATGGAGCCTGAAAAGGAAAGGAGCCAGCTAGCACAGTAACTTCGCGTTATTGATGAGAGACTGCAGCATAATTGACTATAACAATCCGCAGCGAAATTTCAAATCGACTGCTTCAAGAATTCTGGTTCTAAATCTTGCTGAAATGGGAAAGAAATCTCAATCTCTCATAAAATGCACCACCGAGACGCCACTCTTCAGCGTGTAAAGGCCACCCTTCAGCGTACCAGTGTGTAAGCGAAGCCGAGTAGAGGGAGCAGCGATAGAAGTTCGTCTAATGCTACTAGAGTGCAAAGGATCGGAAACTCAGACCAAGCATACTTAGCCGAAAGGAAGGGCGTCAATAAAGTAGCTTCCAAAAGTAAGCTCAACGTAACGCACGACACAACTATTACTTGTGAATAGCGAGCGCAGTACTGTGCAGCGTGCGCTGAGAAGTCGTAAACCTTGGCTTTTACTGGTAACGAAAGCGTCCAATTTACTCTTATTCTTTCGCGCGCCACCATGGACTCTAAGCCAGTGGTCCCCAACCTGTGGTCCGCGGCCCGGTACTGGGTCGCGCCGCCTGCTTAAAAATCAAAATATATATTTTTAAAAGTCCTCAATTATATAGCATAAATAATTATTCCGTTAAAAACCCCTTCACGCTAAGTTGCCATCTATCTACATAATACCTTCGAAGTAAAACAACACCACATGCACCGCCATAATATGCGCCGAATGTGGAGTCGTTTTTTGTCAAACTGGCCGCTGCTTGACTCCGATCGAAGGCGGTCTTGCCGTAACTTAAATAAGGCAAATCGTGTTTAAAACTGTCATCGATGTCAAAACTCGCCCTCTGCGATTGAAGATCGGAGTTGAGACGTCTATCGACAATTGTTGGAGAGGATATGTATATCACCGTGGTACACACTCCAGGCCGACGGATCTACAGATATCGACAACAAGGCAATACTACTTGTTAATGTGCGATATTTATATCAGGAGGATGTGTTATTCTCTTTGCCAACCAACACCACAGGAGCAGAACTGTTCAAATCACTGGATGGTTATATATCGGGAAAACTAAAATGTTCTTTTTGTATCGGCGTATGTACAGACGGAGCTGCTGCCATGTCCGGGCGACTTCCTGCTTTAACTGCTCGGATTAAGGAGATTGCACCTGAGAGTGAATCTACGCATTGTATCATACACAGGGAAATGTTTGCAAGCCGAAAAATGTCACCGGAATTCAACAGCGTATTGAATGATGTCGTTAAAGTTATTAAACACATCAAAGCATACGCCCTTAACACGCGCCTGTTTGAGCAGCTTTGTGAGGAGATGGACGCAGATCACAAATGTCTTCTCTTACACACTGAAATAATATGGTTATCTAGAGGGAAATCGCTAACCCGAGTATTTGAATTAAGAGAGCCATTGCTAAGATTTCTCTCAGAAAAGAAGTCACCGCTGGCAGCCCATTTTAGTGACAAGGTATGGGTCGCAAAACTGGCTTACCCGTGTGACATATTCAGCCTGCTCAATGAGCTAAATCTGTCCCTTCAGGGTAAAATGACAACTATTTTCATGTTGGCAGACAAATTAGCTGCATTTAAAGCCAGACTGGAATTGTGGGAGCGGCGCGTGAACAGGGGCATTTTGGTGGCGCGGGTTCGATCCCAGCTCTGTGCGCCAGTTTCTGGTCAGAATCGGCAAGGAGGCCGGGCGGTTAAGCACAACAGAATTGTAGCAGTGAGTTGCGCGTTCGAGACCGTAACAAGCTGTGAATATACTGCGATGTTAAGAATCGGCGACAGGCCTACGGCCTAATAAACGCTGAAACCGCTATTAATATTATTGCTGGATACTGCAAATTACGGCAGCCTTAAAACTATGTTCGAGACTACAACTCTGCCGGTGTTCTGGATCAAAGTTATGGCGGAGTACCCTGCTGAGATTGCCACCACAGCAATAAAATCCCTATTGCCATTTCCTTCATACTATCTGTGTGAAGCGGGGATTTCTGGTGTGACAACAACCAAAACAAAACAACGAAACAAACTTGACATCAGCAAGACTCTTCGGGTGTCACTATCTCCTATTGTCCCCAGATGGAACCATCTCGCTGCAGTAAAACAAGCTCAGGGTTCTCATTGATTTGGCATTCAGTTAAAATAAAAAAATCTACATTCAATGTCACCCACCCCAATGTGACCCCCTACCTAGCTAGGTGGGCCGCGGTGAAATTATCTAACGCTGACCGGTCCGTGGCGACAAAAAGGTTGGGACCACTGCTCTAAACCACTACCGTCTTCCAGCTAGGAAAGATATAGTCTGGCGGTTAGTGAGTTACTCCATTCGTTTTGTATCGACTGCATAATCAAATTTAAGACATTGTGGATATTTCGATTATATTAATAGCTAAAATTAACTTACACAACGAAAAACAAAGATTTTGCCATTAAAAAAATAACCCAGAAACCCCGGTGACGGCAAAAAAGGAAAGTAGCCCAGTAGTTAGGTGCGAGCGAGAAGAAAATCGTATTATGAACACGGGCGTGGTGTTTTGACAGTGCACTTCATGGAAACTTCAATAAGCTTATTATCTAGCTGCTTATTGCTAGCTGTTGAAAAATGTGTAGGACGTAAGATATTTCACTCACTCGTCGGACGTCATTCGGATTGCTAACCTGGCAGATAGTCGAGAGAATTAATCCTAAACGGGAATTCGACACCAAAATACATCGCGACGTATATGGCTGCCATCCACTAGTCATTCTTAGAATATAATAGAAGTGTCGGTACTGAAGAAATAGGCCGACGGTCTGTTGCAAATTCTTGTACTTATCGTTACTTGATTACACAAGGGATCCGGCCTTTAGAACCCGATATATCTTAACTGACGATTATCTAGCATTGGCAGTCTCCAGTTGTCAGCGGTACGACAATAAATGCTGCATCGGTGACGCCAACCGCAATGTCGCTGTGCGACCTAAGTCTACATCTCACTGTCAACAAGGCATGCGGAAACCGTGTTGCCACTTTCATCAATAAATATTTATTTGGTCTATGAGTCATGCTACAGTGATGATCTGACAGTATTCCGTGTGGTCGGTCCGTCTCCCTGCTAAATCCTGGACTTCAGTCTGCATTGCAGCGGCTCGCGTAAAGTAGCAGCGATTGAATATAATTCAGTCAATTCAGTATTATACAAATCGTCAAGCATTTTTGTAATAGAAAAATGAAGTCTATAGTTAGCTACATCGATTGACTGTAATAAGCATCTACCTATAGCATGAAAACCTTTCATTCGACAATGAGATCTCAGTAGTAAGAGGATAAGTCAGCAGAAGAGCACTCTGCATCAGCGGGCGGTACTTCGCTGGATGCTAGACTCCTGTGTCTCTAAATGAACCGGGACAGACGAAACGAGACGAGGAAATTCAGGGAAAAAAATAACATGACAGAGGGAAAAATTTGTCCCGGAATAAACGTATGAACCGAGACAAGACTTCTGTCCCGGACTTTAAAACATGTCTCCCGGTAAATTATGAACCGGGACGAGACAGACAAATTTGAAACGAGATATAACGAGACGAGACGAGATTTGTCATAATTATTTAAGACAACTTGGTTCGTATCGATTACGATACGAACCATTTCGAAAACATGGGTTGAAGGATGCCAAGTTAGCCCTTTATTGCTAATTGGGCCATCAACAGTTACCAGTTAAATTGAGTTAATTGCAGATTTCGCAAAATTTGTCTGAATAACTGACATGGCAGTTAATTAGTGGTCCGACAAACACCGCAAACCTGTCGATTTATGGCTGAGTATTGAGTGAAAAATGTAACTCAGTACTCACTGCAGTGAGTGACAGCGCATTTTCTCGTCGACGAAAACATGAAGTCACGGACGGACAGACTGACGGACATGGCGAGCATAATAGTGCATTTTTTTCATAAAAGAGAAAATGCGCTAAAAATGTTACCCTCAAGTCTTAAATTAGGCTTCGATGGCACTTTATGGGAACCGTACGAGTACGAGTCGAGTTCATTATGCGTTTGGAACAAGTTCAGGCGCCATAGAGCGCATAGGGAGTAGGGAGTAAGGACACAGTGCCTAGATTAGTTGGCCAATTAGTAGACAGTGGAGTGGAGTCCTGGTAAGATATTCCTAATAATACTAAAGTTAGTTTTAGGTTATCTCTGCCTTTAGTAAAATTTTGTGCTACGCCTCCAGGAAATCTTCACTATTGCGCAGTTTCCTGAATTGTTGTTAAACGCTTGTTTAACGTTATTTAGAAAGGATACACATGGATATTTCGAGTTCTTTTCTGAAGATCAAACTATTATATTTTTTTGATCTGATTATGTGATTGAGCTGGAGGCAAATCAAAGTCTGTCCAGTCAGCCGATGTCACAAGCTACAGCTATAGTATGGCCTCCTCCAGACCATCATAGAAAACAATTTTTGGGAAATAAATACCGTGTTTTTCCATTTCTATTTGCTTGACAAGATTAAGTATTATAGTAAACCACAACATGTATTCGTAGCAAAAATCATTTCAATTGCAGAGCTTCAATCAGAATAGTAAAAGGATACGTCTCAAGTTATAATATGAATGTATGATGGTAAGTCGAAGTTTACACCTCATCAATAATTGATTTGTCTCGTAAAAATAGCTATAAATTCCGGGAAATTTTAAGCTACCTATTATAACCGGGATGTCTCATCTCGTCTCGGTATCGTCCCGGAATTCCTACGGAGGGCTGAAAATTGTCCCGGTTTTTATTGCGAACTGGGACAGAGCCTGTTGTCTCGTCTCGGAAAAAAAACCTAACTCAGGAGTCTAGGTACAATGCATCCACTGGCTCCCTTTCGTCCAGCAGGCGAGTCCAATCGTTCAACGTAGATAATAAGTTAGTGGTGCAGGATCTACCGGCAATAAAACCATGTCTACAATCTGATATGAGATGGTGAGCTGTCAAGTGATCGATAATCCTATCCCTCACAACAGATTCCATCAGCTTACAAACAACACTTGTCAGACTGACAGGGCGATAGTTGCCGGGGCTGCTTTTGTCACCTTTTTTGAACAATGGTGTTNGGCCGGTCTCCCCAAATTCAGTGAGCATGGAATATCTCCCAAAGTAATGAACGTAGCTCGATAAAACTGGTATACGTATTCATTAGGACCTAACGTAATGTTTAGCACGAGACAATTCTTTTCGATTTTGCCTTCGTTCTTTATCTAATCTAAAAAATTGTCAGGAGCTACATCGCCGTTGGGAGGTTAGGTTTCTATATTCTAAGTTTCGTTCAAATCTGTACAGTAGTGAATAAGAAATGTCATGCTCACTGCAAATTTCGACACGTACCGTCATATAACTCAGGAATGAAGGTAAAATTCTAAAAATGTTCACGAGCTAAACATCACCGTTAGGTCCTAATGAATACGTGTACCAAGTTTTATCTAGCTACGTTCATTACCTGTCTCTTATACACATCTCTAAGGGGAAAATGAGAAAAGTGATCATCAAATTTTTAGGTATGGTCCTTACGAACCGAATGATATGTGTCTCGATGTTGTAGGATGATATTTGTAGGAGGAGATAGATTTTCCAAAGTACCCCTTTTTAGCCGTTTTCTATGAATTTCACGTTTTCTATTAATTTTTTCGAAAAATTCATAGAAACAAAATGTTCTCATTTTTACATTTTACGTATGTATGTGAAGTTTCATGATGATCGGATAATAACTGTAGAAGTTTTTCCGGAGGGTAGTCGGTCCCCTTAAGGAGTGTTTCTGTAATACAAATAATGTCTATACACTCGTTTGCGGTCATAGTTAACATTTCACTTTTTTGTTTAAAATGGAATCCGAGTTCGTGTAAAAACATTTATAAGCTTCTTGTGCACTTTCACTTTGATGTATGCGGTTACTTCCTACATTATTTACAGGCCTTGATCTACGGACATCATTCCTACTAATTACTTGTCCTCCAGTGGCCATACTTTCAAAACTCGCTAAGTGAACGTAAGTATTTACGCCCTATTTTCTTGTCTATGATTGGTGGATTTTGCTGAAAAGGCCGTCAATGATTGGCTGATGCACTTACGATCTCTTAACTTTTTTCGAAAGTACGGCTCAATATCTCCTCTGACTGTCCGTGAGCAGTCGGTGTTGTCTTGACAGCTTGGAAGTGATTGACCTGATTTTCGTGCCTTTCCGCCTGATTCTCTCCCGCCATTTCTTGCGAAAAATCGCCCTCTCTAAGGGGGTGGAATCTTTCTTTACAAAAACTGACTTGTAATCAGCGGATTCTCCAAGCTTTCTCGCTGTTTTCAGCACGTTCCAGACCTGAGCAGAATATTTTAGTCACCAGCAGAGGTCTGAAGGTGACTTAGTCGACAGCAGCATCCTTCGAGCGTAGCCTCTTGCAAGATGTAACATCAATCGATGTGTTGAGTACCTTGCTGCAACAATCTACAACAAATGCCGTGTCATCCATCACTCGGTCCTTCGCATCAGATGCGGTACTTTCGGGAATCCCAAACCAAACCAGGTTGGCCTTCCTACGTTCTCCATCAAGTAATTTACGTGAGCTTTCACTGGTGACTTCAGATAAATCAGCTGTCTTGTTCTTTACTTCCATTTCTTCAGTATTTTTCAACTGAGCCTTCACTTCAGTCAGCTCATTGCATAGCGAGCTCAGTTTGTCACTCAGCGAGCGCCCTATCTCACTCAAGGATTTTACTACATCATTCAACAATTTCGACTCATTGCCGTGCTCTTCCACCAACTCCTCTCTTTTTCGAGCACCAAGAGTTGGTTTTTCGCAATCACGGCAAAACCAATGAAACAATTTAGATATTCTGGAGAAATGAGTACTCCTTAGAGCTCAACTTCGAACAGCTGATACAAATGAGATCTTCGCATCGTTCACAGGTGAAGAAGAGTAAGAGTAAGCTGGGAATTGCGAATTTGACATCGCTTCCAGAATTAAAGAAGGAAAACAAACGTGTCTGGATTCAGGAGATGAACGTTTAATATTTTGAAAACTTTGCCATGAGTATGCCAAATTGCCTTGAGAGGGTCCTGAAGGCAAAAGGTCAAATGACTAAGTATTAAAACAACTGTTAAGGTTATTATTTATTTTTTATTTCAGAATTATTAGGCTTTGTAGACGAATTTCACGTTTTTTAGGTGCCAGTTTTTATTGCGCTTACTGTAGATCTAATTTATTTGAATACCAACTGTGGCACTTGTGTTAAAAAATGGCACACAAAAAGATTGTGCCCTAACAGTAGGAATGAGGATTTGTCTGAAAATTTTGGACGGCTTCATCTCAATGAAGACTCAATTTTAATCCCAAGTTGGTCCAGTCTCGTGAAGAGGTGTCACAAGTGGTGACGTTCTGGTGGTGGCAAGAATCGAGTTACACACTAGCTTCTCACATGCCCTCGTGTAACGCCGCCGCAAAGCTCGTCCTCAACCGAGCTGTGGTGTCGAACATCCTCGGCGTGGGCTAGTTCTTGGGGCGGTCTTAGCCACTAATAATTGCCAAATAATAATATTAGGTAATATAAAAATAAATAATTATCTGCAAATATAGTTACCAGAGTGCCAGTCTCGAAGAATACCTAGAATATATATAACAATACCTAGATGAATACATATATATATATATATAAGAATACCTAGAATCCACAGTTTCTCGTTACCTTTTGCACTCTATTGTGCGATCAGTTGTCTTCCGTATTCAAGTGCCTCGTACAAAAATATCCCCTTAGGAGCGGATTTATCGCCATCACCGACACCGGAATAAACCATTGAGAGCCTCAGGAAACCCTTGAGACTAGTGTGGTTCCCTCCCGCCAGGCTCGTGCGAGGACGTGTGGGAGAGCATCTCCGGTAGTTGGCTGGAGCAGGCGGAGGAGCTGGGAAGTTTTACTCCCAAGACGGGCCCTACGCGACCCACTTCAAGCAGCACCGCGCCGCGACCGCGCAACGGTTAGTTAGTTTGTTACGGCCTTAGTTATTTAACATCTTTCTATTCTTTTGCATATCATTGATTTTAATTTCTTTATGTGCTACGTTGTTTCTCAGTTTCCAAGTTAAATATTTTACAATGATAATCAGCTGAGAAACTATATTTCATTTGGGACGTATAGTACAGTATAGTTAGGGACGTCCTAGCACCTGATGGTGGACTGCTTGCTATGAGTTAAACAGTGTTGGAAACAACAACCTGTTTCTTGCGCATTTGTCATGGTTAATGGTTAACAGTAACCTCTATATTTTCCGTGATAAACGTGCGATAACAGCTTTCCTCCCCTATACTATATTCCCAGGTTGCTATTTGAAAATATAGCACTCGTCCAGTTATAAAACGTGCCGGAAGATGTTGAGCCCGTCCCCGTCGGCGACGGAGCTCAAGACACGCATAAGAATGCACAATATGAGTGAGTAGAAGTTGATTTTGAATTAGCGTGTTATTTCTGCAATTGAAAACAAAAGCATTACAGTTAGTATTATTCAAGCTTTATTCAATGCGATCTTCTGTGACAAAGCTTGTTCTATAATGAATGTTGATGGGTTTTCAACCATGTTTCTGTACATCCTAGTGACTGTTCTCTTTGTCGTGACATTCCTCATTCCCGGTGTACGTCATTTGAGCACCAACTTTTTAATTGCGTATGCAAATCTTAATTGGAGCCCTTAGGTTAAACTCGCAGTATTTAAACCCTTCTCCTATGTCTGCATTGACGTTTTCACATCAATTTTGTTGCTATAGATGCTGCATTTGGATTTTCTCGTGTCTCATTACTTGTATACGCTACATTTGTAAATATTGTGTTGCTCTCACAGAGAGCGGAGGCCCCAGACGTTGGTGCGCACGCAGCTGACGGTGGACGAGACGCGCACGGCCTTCTCGCTCCTCTAAAAATTATGCTCGAGCTCCATAGTTGGGTCATCCATGGGAAGCGTCGGAAGTTTTCATGGTAATTAAATTTTCATCCAAGGAAAAGACGCCATTTGGTTAACCACTTTTATTAGTCCACGTTTGATTATCTGTATTCATAATTAAGTTATTTATTCATTATATCGCGGTTATTTTTGTCCTTTGTTGTAGTTCCAGATGTGGGTGGCAATGTAAGCTATTATGTACTGCGACAATAATATTGTCAGATATCAGATAAAGTTATTTCATTTGTGAACTGGAGTTAAATTTTAACGAGGACCTTAAAACTATACTATTACTCGACTCGACTCGAAACAGAGTTGCTCATTTAACAACATATTAGAACCAATTTTTGAACATTTACCAACATATTAGAACCATGGAACGCAGTGTTGCTCACTGCGAGATCACCATTGTATTGATTTAGTCGATGATCGTACGTGTTGCACCGGCAGTTCGTGTGCTGGGCTCATGCAATAACTCAGTTTTAGTCATTGTGAACATAGTTTGATATCCGCTTGCTCGCTGGTGGTGAGATAGAC
>NW_025945963.1:0-333 GCF_000764305.2 Hyalella azteca | reverse complement strand
GATCAATGATGACTACATTGATCAATCATCAATGGTGACATAGATGATCAACAGGCCGATCAATGATGACACAAGTGATCAATGATGACACAAGTTATCACCGGGCCGATCAACATTTCAGTGTAGGTATCATAATTTAAATGATCTAGATATTTAGTCACTATCTGGATAATTTGACATATACATTTTATTGGTGATACTCTTGAAACACTTCTTGTCCATTTCCGCCGTCTCTTCATAATTAAACAGTTCTATTAATGCCATTATCGGTGTTACGGTGGTGTTACGGCGGTGTTAAGGTGGTGTTACGGCGGTGTTACGGTGGTGTTACGG
>NW_025945962.1:0-1149 GCF_000764305.2 Hyalella azteca | reverse complement strand
AAGTTACATTGGAACGCCAAATAATATATCTTATATAAGATTCTTGGTACAATAATTGTCAAATACAATGATACCAAACACAAAGGACCTTTGCAATGGGTAGTTTGCTCATTAGTGATGCATGACAATTTTGTGCAAATTCATTGCAGATCCCAGACACGCTGCCATTGGAGAAGGTTTGTCTTCTGGGCTGCGGCGTCAGTACGGGCTACGGAGCTGCCATTAACACGGCTCAGGTAGCAACATAGCTTTTGACCAAATGTGGCATTTATAGAACAGTACAGTGTTCTATAAATACCATAACCATATAAATACCATATAATTATATGTAATATAATTTATATATTACATATGGTATGGTATTATATTTATATGGTTTTACATATAGTATTACATAATATATACATATTACATATATATGTATATATGTTTATATAAAATATAATTTATGTAAACCATTTAAATACCATTGTACCATAAACTTCATCTGATAATTATAATTGAAAGTTGCCTGTTGACCGCATATTATGTTCTCGTCAACTGTTTATAATTTTCCTATAAGTAGACCACAAAATGTTCGATCGCTTGCATATGCTGTGCCAAAATCGTGGAATTGCAGATTCTATGAAATCGGCAGCCAGTTTTCCGAATCTGCAAAATCAGCATTTCTATACAATAGGAATCTGGGGTTAGATCGGTCAGCCACGTTTTTTTCCTAAATAGGCTATTTAATTATAAAGAAACTTGAACTAACTTGACCTAACCTTTTCTAACTCTATCTGTCAAATATGTCCGATTTTCTGAATCAGCAACGAAATGCTGATTCTACAGATTCGGCAAACTGGCTGCCGATTCCATTCGGCAATTTCACGATTTTGGCACGACACATATAAATTGACGTCTGAATACATCTATACCGCTTTGAATACCACTTCTAACCGATATACTCACGCCATAACATTTACAAAGGTAGAGGAAGGGTCCACGTGTGCTATTTGGGGACTGGGTGGGATCGGTCTCGCTGTGGCCATGGGCTGCAAAGCTCAAAAAGCTGCACGAATCATCGGCGTTGATGTCAACGAAGACAAGTTTGAAATGGGTGAGCCATCTTAACCGCACAGAGCAATTGTAAGAAGCTTTCACATGACT
>NW_025945961.1:0-1001 GCF_000764305.2 Hyalella azteca | reverse complement strand
AACAGTTATTTCGTATGTATATAGGAAGCTGTGTTTACGGTGACAGTAAATGTAACCATTCATTGTAAAAGAAGATTGTGAAAGAACAAAGTGATGAGATATAATAATTATTCATGCTTTACTGCATGCAAAGAACATGAACAAAAGTCAAACTTGAATTTATTATACAAGATCATATTATATTATACATTTACGCATATTTTTCTAATCAATCCAAGGTTCACTTAGTATATTAGTTGGTCAGATTGTGCAAATAGTGACGCAGTTTCTACTTCTATCGCCAATATATCCTTTTTTCTGATCAAACAAGGATAGAATGACCCACACAGGACAAAAAGTGCATGGATATTTGTTCAAAGTCCCATTCATTTAATTGAGTAAATGGCCACGTAACGTACGTATCTAATGCACGGCTCAAGGATCAAATGAAATGAATGGTTAGTCATAAAATAAGTTATTTTGATTATTCTGATCAACTTTTATCTTCATCGTTTTGATTTTTCAATTATTAAATATGCTGTCAGTCATTTATGCTCTAAGAAAAGCAGATGAGAGGTAGATGATATTGTTCGATAATCTCAGAGTAGTGAAGTATGAAGTCTATAGCCAATTTTAAGCCATATAATATGCAAACCGAATGACATTGGTTAGGGCACCTCATGATCACAAGCCGGAAATCAGTTCAATTAACACCTAATCCCAGAATAATCATGTATTTAGTGTAATTATAAAATTACTTTTTTCTGACCTCATAATGACAAAGAATCGTAATTAAAGGAAAATGCTAACACCGGATTCTTTTTAAGGAAAATCTGCAGTTATAAGCCGGGTCGTCTCAATGTTCTCACTTTCTTTTATCTGCTAGACCGCCCGCTACCTCACTGAGGCTCACTGTCACTCCTCACTCCTCAGTGTGACTATAGCAGTGGACGTGAGAGGTTATCAGTGTTGTTCTCGTGACTATCGATCGCGCCTGGATATGAGCGCTAGCATATGGTGAA
>NW_025945960.1:39514-57237 GCF_000764305.2 Hyalella azteca | reverse complement strand
CGGTGAGAAGTACCCCGACCACCAGCCCATGGGCTTCCCTCTGGACCGCCGCATTCCTGATGAGCGCGTCTTCCTGTCCTCGGACAACAACGCCTTTGTTATTGTGAAAGTCTTCTTCAGGCGCGAATAAATTAATAAAGTCACTCGTTTCTTAACTGAGTGGCAAATTCAGGAATAAGTGTATCACATACTGCCTCGTACAATGTAATAAATCTTCGCCGGGCGAGTTACCATAAATGATTACGTAAAATCTTCGCAAAAAAATACTCACAACAGCCTCCATTTTATGTTTGCTGCTAGGTAATTATGTCTCTGCTAATCACCAATCATCTGACCATAGTTCATCACCTCATCACCTCTCAATCATAGATCACCTCTCACCATGCCCCAAAAATTCAAATATGTCCATTTTGTCTTGAACAATGAAATTGAAGTTCATTCCCTATTTTTCTTAAACGGAATTTCCCATGTCTCTTCAATTAAATTATTTAAGTTGATTAAAATTTAATCGTTGAAGTTAGATAGTGCCTCAATACATTTAAGTGATTAAATTTGAATTATATCTCATTTTATTCAGGGTAATTACCGTATTTAATAGATTATTCTACTGCGAAGTACTTCAATATGCAAAATTCTGGAAAATAATTAGGAATAAAAATACCCTATAATACTTTATTGTACAGGTTTCATAAATTTGAATTTCAGCATATTTTTATGTTTGCTGTTGAAAGGGTTAAGATTTCATCATTGGGACCTACTACCATAGTGCCAAGGCCAATCTTATCACAAGATAACATTGAGTTGTCACATAAAGTGTAAATAAAATTGTACATACCAACCCTTAAGTACTTTTTAAAGACCACACTTCTAAAGAGGCCGGTGTATCCGATGTTACACATGTAATTTTCTATTTTATTTTGAAATATAGAACAATACAATTTTAAAATTATTGTTTAAATATTACAAAAAATTTGAATTCTTTTCTTTTCATTCTGTCAGTTGATTCATGCATTGTCCTCGACTTTACGCAAGTGTGCAAAATGATCGATTGGAAGCAAAGATCGATTGGACAGGTAGATTTGCGTTAAATATCAATTGTAATATTTTTAGCTGACAGGCAACAAGAAAGCAAGTTATGTTAGAAATTTCCACATTCCTTAGGATCTAAATTTGTTCTTTTTCTCCATGCCTATCGTTAGGCTTGGGCTTGTAAATAGTATGAGTAGGCTGTAAGACTTGGTGGTGTAAACATCACATTAATGTTGCTCCGTTAGGAGTGTATAAAGCCATTCCTTCCTAATTGCTATTTATTATTTTGAGTGATCACTCTTTGTTTTTCGTTTTATTTATTTTCGTTTATTATGCATGTTCGTGCTTTCTTTGATTAGGATAGGACCGACTCCAGTGTTGAATTTGGGCTTTGCCTTTTCTTGTGGTATGACCACTTTGACTTTTGAGCTTCGGCTTTTTACTTAAGATAAATATTTGTTCCTAATCTTTTGGGAAGGCTTAATGCTATCCTGAGCTCAACTTGCTAGTTAATTATTGGAGTCTGTCCTCCCTTTCTACTGTCATAATTTCCCTTTACATGGCCTATTTACATGCCTCTTAAAGTTGCAGCTAAACCGCTTGGTGGCTAAAGATTTTAAGGTGGGTCCGTGGCTGTTATAGTGACATATGCCGTCTTACATTTATGTTCATAGAACTTATGATTTGATTACCAACTCTAACGGCTATTTATTCTTTCTATTCGATAGAATAACTGCGTATCCGATGGGGAACAACATTCATTCTATTTTGGGTGACTTTCTGCGTCACTGTTTGCGATAGAAAGAGCCTTTCGTACATCACGGTGGGTAAAACTTGTAATGATTTGCTTATATGAAGGTATTAGATTGAAACTCATTGCGACACTGGAATACTACTACTGGATTGCAGAATTGTAAAATTTATGAGAAATTTCTTGCTTCTACAGTTACATATGTTGGGCCGGGTTTATTCGTCGGCACAACGGCGATAAACTGTATTGGAACCGCTGCCAAGCGTCACTTTTCACGACTTGGTTCAATTCTAGATTTATGTGAATACGTCTGCTTTCACAAGATTTGGACCAGTCATCTCCGAAATAAAAGTTCCATTTTGTTTACTGTTTTTTGTATCAAGCCTAACAGTTAAAAGAAGTGTAGTAATAAAATTGTACATACCGACCCTTTGTTTGTGCTACCACATGCATTATGTGAAACAAATTTTAGTGAATCCTCTTCAGCCGAGGTGCCTGATCTTTGGCGCTCGTATTGTATTAGCTAATAAGGCCGTTGCATGAGGGCACTAATAAGACTTTACAAAAACAGAAAGACGTCGCGACGTCTGTCATCCAAAGCCACCGTGAATGACATTGAGTTCGCTTTGATGCAACAAATCCGGATCCTTGAAAAAGAGCATCCTGTGAGCTACGCTCAATACGGAATCCACGATGACAGTCTTCGATCATCCGACGCTGATCTTTTCTCCTGGACCGCAAGATTCCTGATGAAAGCGTTCACATGTCTCCGGATAACTAAGTCTATAAGATTGTCAAGATCTCATCAATGGAATGCGCTAAACTAATATTCATTCTCTGTATACGTTTATGACTTATTAATGCTTCATTCTTTCTATCAGCAGCGTGCCAGGCAAATCAAGATTGGCACTGCAGTTATTTTTTGTACTTTTCTTGCAGTGGGGTGAAAAATGGATGCATTATCCTTCAACCACGAGATTTTCATGCACCTGAGATGTGATTGATTAAATATAAATGGGAAAAAATCTTTTATCATGATAAAAGCAGTTTCACCTGCCTGTTCAGTTCAGTTTCACCTGCCTGAAAATCAGTTTCACCTGCCTGAAAAATTTGCAGTTGGTTAACCGAATTGTTGAGTTAAATTAAATGTGATTAGGCTTGGAGTTAATCTATACAAATTTGTTGTGTTTATAATTTCACAAACCTCGTGATTATTAGCGTTTGATCTAAGCTTCCGTTTTTCAAGCGGAACCGGCCTAAGTTACGCACTGCTGCCAGACTTCAGGGTATATCGAAGAATAGGGGAAAACTGTGGCTCAAAAGGAACCGATCTCATGATATAAATATTGGGAAAAGCATGATGATATGTTTGGTCTTAGTTATTTTTAAGGCCGACCGAGTTTTTGGCGATGGCCACCTTATAATTTTACACCATTCAGTAGGGCGACGACAAATGGTTTTAAGGTTAAGCCGAAAAATATGAGTGAGTGAACAATTGAACAAATATATTTTAAAACTCGCGCATTTTCATATAACCCACTTTTAACGGTAACGATCTTTTGTTTGCTTTTTACTTATCTTATTACAGAAAGCATTTTCAATATTAATTGCTACTTTATAGAGCATTGCAAAATGAACTAATTGAAGGATTTTCTGAGCAAGGCTAGCGAAAATATCCAAATTGATTCATTCTAAATTTCCTTTAAATGCTAAAATATGGAGACAACATTTTTAGCTAAAAATAAAGTGGTACATTTAGTGAAATTTGTCTAAATTTCGACACCAGTCATTATGGTCAGAACAGAATTTCAAGTTTAAATTTGAAACAATAGCCGGTTATCCAGATAATCCGCATCGTTAAAAATGAAAACTTAACATTCGTAGTCTGAACTGTACCTCTATCAGCACGCAGTTGTCCTTAATCTTACTAATAAACAAGAAATAGTTTGTGTCGTCAGCTAAAAAATTTTAAACACAACGATTTCATTCACCTGATAATATCCCCAAATTCCATTTGTATCAGAAGTTCGAGTTAATCTTCGCAACACGGTTTGTCACGATGCAAGATTTTCTCGGGATTTGTCTCAATGGACCTCTGGAATCTGATTAATTTTGGAAAGTCAACCCAATCCAATATTACCTCGAAATAGTAAACGACGTTTGTACGATTTTTTAGATCTGAATCACCCAAGTTTGTGTGGCAAACTCACATATTAGGATGCTTGGTATCTACAAATTCGACTGCAAGCCTGCAAGCAATCTGCATCAACTTCAGGTTGGTTGATGCAGTTCAGTTCGTAAGCCAGGAATTATAGGTTATTTGGAAATTTTGTGACCCGTAAAATTGATGGTTTCTATGGCCCAACCAGGTATTTATACGTTATTCTGTACATGTTAAAATTCTCATGCATACACGATTTTTTTTTGTTTCTTCGTAGAATGCGTAGCTAGGAACTATTTTCATGAATGTTTACCATCACTTTCGTTCAACATTTGCCGTAATCATAAACTTATTTCGACGCAGTTCTCTGTGCACGTATTGTTTCAAACCCTCAAGTTTGTGACGCAGGATTTTTACTTGTAGACATTTTCAGACAACTGAAGCAATTAACTGATTAAAGTCATAATATTACGGTAAATTTTAACAAAGGAATCGAACTTGGCCAGACAAAATGTCAAAGCTGAATAGACTAAAAAGGAAGGATATCTACACAAACAACTGAATTGCTCGATATCTGACTTTGGATGAGCTGCAACAAAATACTGCAGCTAAAATGAGCTATTTTTCGAAAAATTCTGCAGCATACTTCTATCCTATTTTTCATTGCTCAGAATATTGTTTGCATCTCATGACTACAGTAAATTATTTGGCAGGAGCGGCTCACTTTCTGTGTGCCTGCAGCCAGCGAAGCGGACGCTAAACTTATACTCTCCACCTTTGATATGCTGCTGCTGTATAATCACGTACAGGGGGGTTTGAGGTCAAAGTTTTCACTCGAGCCATTTTTCCCAAGAGCTCACAAGATAGAATCTTTTGAAAATTGGCACAGACACGTACGCATATTTTGTGTACCAAACCTTCTTGACGGAATACCGAAAATTCCAATCCTTCCGCCCCAGAATCCCCTAAAAAGGGGAAAATTTTGTCAAAAAATTACCTAAAATGAGGTTGCGGAAACGATCACAGCTCGAAAAGTTGAAAACTCAGGGCAATGCGCTTGATTAGAAACTAAAGATAAAGTGTTGGAGTGTGTTTGGGATTTCGAACGATTTTTTGTCGTGTCAACACTTCATCCCCAAAAACTGGGGTCAAATTTGAGCCTAAAAAATTTTTTTTGGACATTTTCGATGGTTTTTCAACTCTCACGGCCAAACCGTAAACATTTTTGCCATAGTGAAAGCGGGAAAAAGATGCGTCTCGTTGAGACAAACACGCTGGTGAAAACGGATTTTGAAAAAGTTTAAAAATCACGAAGTTGTGAGGAAAACTTTGATCAACTTTTTTACATTTTTCTTCACAACTCTACGGAAAACTTTTGTAAATTTTTAACAACTTTATTCATACAGCGCAAATCTTTGCCTTTAATTTGATTCCTGTTTCATGATCTTAGCTTCTATTGAACTCGAGATATGATTCTTCAAAGAGGACAAGAATTTGCCGAATTTTCGTCGGAATCGCGTAACTTCGAGAACTTGCCTGAATATGTTTTCAACTTCTTTACTCGTAAGATTACTGTGCGAGCTGCGTATTTCCTGGAATCTTTCTGAAAGTTGCAATCAACAGAGGATAAATATAACTTATATAACTTATTTTCAAAATATTATTTCTTTAAGAAACGTGATTAAAATTAGACTAAAAATTTGCTTTTTTCACTTTTTGAGCTCATATTTGGGCATCTTAATTTTAACATAGAAGCATCATTTTTATATGGGTACCTGCTTCAGCTCTTTAGAATTAATAATGCGAAAGAAAAAAGCTCAAAAGTTCTGTAGAAAACGGTTTTCGTGAAACATTAATATTGCTCCGTGCCCGAATGACCCCGGTCCGTAACTGAGATTTTTGGCTCTTTCAAGGTCTTTTAACTCGGTAACGATCAGGATTGAAGAAAATTGACACGAATAACAATGAAAAGAAAACAATAATTCCCTTTTAATGGCCCCGAGTGTTGAGCTCGGGGCCCTGACGTTCCCTGGATATCGGCCGTCACACAAGATTCCAAGTAGAATTTCGCTCAAGCGTATTACGACGTACGATGACCACCGGCGTGCAGGAGTAGGCAGCACTCGTAAATGCGACTAGTAAGTTGAGAAACTGTTACCTTAAGAAGTCTTGAAGCTGTGTTTCTTGCAACCATCGCCTAAGTATTCGAACTTTTTGCACTGTTTACTTTGATCGAGGAAAACCGACACCTAGGTTATTGAAGTTTGGAGTATTTCGGCCGGAGTTCGCATTTCCAACACGTTCAGTGAGTTTTGGAAAAGCGAACTCTGGCACCAATCATCCACGGTATGGAAATAGATCAGGTAGGATATTAAAGATGTCGTAGAATATACGTCATTTGTTGATGTTAGGTTCAAGCCAGGAACAAGGTCCTATGGCGACCATGACAAAGGGTGGTTAGGTTAGGTAAGGCAAGGTTAGTACAGGCTAGGTTAGGTTAGGATGGATTGGTCAAGTTCGGTTAGGTTGGGTTATGTTAGGTTAGGACAGGTTAGGATATGTCAGGCTGTGTTCAGTTCGATTAGGTTAGGGTTTTTTGGCTAGGTAAAATTTATGTAAGATTGTTTTATACACTAGTGATACACACAGGAAAAGGTCACAATTGGGGGATTGCTGTGTGTAGTAGGAAATGTGTGGTAAGAAGAAGAAGAAAAGAAAGAGAAGAAAAGGAAAAAAAGTATAGCGGCTGATCCGGTTCATAAATCTTTCAAATCCGCCAGCGTATTTGCTTAACAATCCGAACCGAGGCAATTGAAGACAAACCAAGCCTATCATGCTAAGGAGCTCGGTACGGTTGGGCTGGGTATGAGTTTGCTGGGTTGGTTTGGGTATGAGTACTCTGATATACATGGGTATAGATCTCTGTTACAATTTTGATATTATTCCGGCCCGTCTGCTTGAAGTGATTTCATTGTAGAAAACTTAATTGTCTTCAAATGATCGTCCGGTGTCCAGAAAATGAAAAGATGCAGTGAGGCGTTCATCAGGGACATAATGTTCCGTAATTGTTATTTTGATATCTATTTCGTTTCAATTGGTCTAAATCTGTAAATTAACGTCTTGAATGATGATATCCTCTAATAGCTCTGATATCCTCTTCACTCTCATTCCTAATTAAATTGGACAAATTCAAATGAATATCTCAGTCTTTTCAGTACCCAAATATTTTACTTCATTCCCGTTATTCCGCTCTATTTTATATACAGTATACCAAGCTCATTTAACGTGCTAACTATAGCGGGAACTTGCTTGGACAGACACGAATGATTTTTTTCACAATTGGACGTGACCAGCATGACGATGAGTTAGGTGTAACATGAAAGATCGCATAATTCGCCTTGCGATCACTAGTCTGCAGAGCGCGGTGAATGTGACTCGTATCTGACCTTCATTCCTAAGACCCTTAAAATTTTTTAAAAACCAATCATACAAAAATTATCCATGATGTATTTCGGAATTTCGAAGATTCGTGTGTCCATCATTTCTTTTCAATCGAATAGAATTTTTTCGAAAAAATAACGTTTTGTGAAAGGTTTCGTTGTTAAAACTTCCATGCAAGCAGAATTTTTATTTTATGACTTCCAAAATCTGTTTACTTTAAATAATGTGCAAAAACCAGTTTGAAAAACTCTCAGGAGACATGCAGTTAATGCTCCCCCTTGAAGTAGACCTTGACGATGGTGTAGGCGTTGTTGTCCGAGGACAGGAAGACGCGCTCATCAGGAATGGGGCGGTCCAGAGGGAAGCCCATGGGCTGGTGGTCGGGGTACTTCTCACCGTGAATGCCGCACTGGGTGTGGCTCTCTGTGGTAGCATCCTCAAGAGCATCGTGCTGTTCATCTGATTCACCATCGGTAACTGAAACAACCAAGGCAAATTCCATTCCGTTCTCGGTACCCTTGGGAAGGAGCATCCTGTTAGGGATTCCGCAGGACCTGGCGTAATGCGCAAAGTCAAAGTCGGAGCTGCCGGCAACGGCCTTGTCAGCTTCAGTAATCAGAGTTTGGAAGCTTGGCACGTCGGGCACAGTGACGGAGGAGTCTGAAGATTTGCGTTTGATGACGTTGTCACCAGCAGACACTGATGAAAGAAACATAAAATTCTTTAAAACTTGCGCACACGAATCTAATTAATTATCCAATATTCATTCATGTTGATATATTAACTGAAAGCTGTAAATACCTCCTCATTTGCTGCAGCAGGGAAAACTTAAACAGAATTTTGTGAATGAGGCGATTAATTTTGGAACTCACGTTTTGTCCAGAACTTGTCCATCTCAATGCAGTTCCAACGGCCTTCTTCGAAAGTGTAGATGATTCCGTTGCTGTCACGACGAGGGCACAGGAACACTCGCACAACTGCGTGCTTAGCGACGTCGCTTTTGATGTCAAATTCGTAGGTGAAGTCGTTATGGTTGAGGCGAGAAACGGTCGCGGACACAGCAACTTCTTTGACGGATTCGCTTGAGTCAACAGCCATCCTCAGATCAAACTCGAAATCTTCGAAGAAAGTTTCCAATTTTCCTTCAACTCCAATGCTGGTCAGGTGAACTCCAGGGAATCCAATTTCCTCCGCAGTATAGGGAGGAAGGGAGTCCTTGTGCTCCTTGAAGATGTTGTCCATGTACTTGTGCAGCCTGAAGAAGGCAGGATCGCGAGTAGCTGTTTCGAAGTGCTCCATGACACTAGGAGGAAGGTTGAATTTGCCGTGAGGATCAGCTTGACGACCCAAGATGACGTGGGCAGAATTGTGGAGGGCACCGTAGTACTGGGCGTTGGGACTGTAGAGAGACGATTCTATAATATCACCGAGATGGTCGATGCCCTCAGAGTTCCTGATGTCGATCTTCGTTCCGTCGGCAGCGGTGATGTACCCCTGTGCAATGGCATCGCGGATGCGGCTCTCGTGGATGATCATGTCACGGACACGGACGATACCGTCGACATCTTCGAATCTTGCGTTGTCAGGACGAGTCGGGAACTCACCGCCGTACCTGTACGTTGTGTGCGGAGCAAAACCCTCCTTGATGGGCCTGTCCCAGTAAAGTTCGTCAACAACATCAAGGTTGTTGGACAGGCGCTCGGCATCAAATCGTACAGTAAGCTGGTGATGAGCCCAGAAGAAGAGTTCGCCCTTGCGATCAAGATGATAACCGTAAGCATCGTTCCACCAGAAGGGGAAGTCCAAATGCCAGGTGACGTGATGAACGTTCATGCCAATATCCTCACCAAAGTAGGCAACACGCTGTTCGGAGTTCTTCTTACTTCCTGTGAATTCCATGCTGAATTTACCGGGTGTCTGAGTCATCTTGGCAGTGTATGCTTTTTGGATCACTTCTGAGTTGGTGAACATGTGGGGGGTGACTTCGTAAAGAGGAGGCAATACGATACCAGTTCCAAGATCGGAGTGAATCACTGCCGCGTACAGAGCGTAGACAAATTCTCCCTCGTTGACACGTTCTCGGAAATAAGCAGCGTTGTTGACCGCTGTCTCCCAGGTCTTGCTGTTCATTAGAACATCGAAGAGCATGAGGGCTTCCTCCCGCTGACGGGTGTTGAAGAGCGAAAACCAGTGATGCTTCTCGAGCAGGCGGTGATCTTCCAGTTCCTTCAGGAGCCGTTTGACTGCCACGCCATCATCCTTGTAAAGCGAGGTGTCAGCATCGGGATGGAAGTTGGCAGCAGCGGCTTCCAGCTCATCGAATCTAAGTGGCTCCGTAGATCTGTACAGCAGACGATTGACGGTTTGCTGTCGGTGAGCCAAGTCAGCTGCAAGGATATAAACGACCTTAGACGAAGGGGCGGAGAGAACTGGAAATAATTAAAATACGACTTATTTTCGTTGTTCTCATGAACAATGAACTCATTCGGGACAACTGCTAAAATGTTCTCTATAGAATAATAAATTATCAGTAATGAGTGGTGTAGACATCGCATTTATAACTTCCAGAAAATGTTGCATGTAATTGAAGAACGAGTGTGACGATGAGAAAATAAATTTGAAATTAGTAAAAAATGGTTGAAAATATTAATTCCTAGAAGCGCGTCATTTCCACCAATTGGTGGTGAACTAAATGTCACTATTAAATACTTAATAAGATTAACCTTATTTGCGAATATGTTAATCGATTATTTTTTCACAAGCAACAACCAGATCTCAAGGCTCATTTTGTTATGACAACCAATGTTTCAATTGAAAGCATGTTTTCAGGCCTAATCTTTCGATAAATTTATGTTCTAGCTAACTGGCGCCAAGATGTGTGCATTTAATGATTTAATGAACTCATGATGTAGTGGCAACATCAATTTCTTACCGTGAGCTACAATATACAGAACATGGATGAAAAAGTTCTATGACTCTGTCATGAAATGTTCTATGACATGACTCTGTCGATCATGAAATGTTCTATGACATGACTCTGTCGATCATAAATGTTCTATGACATGACTCTGTCGATCATTAAATGTTCTATGACATGACTTCTGCGATGTTAAGAATCGGCGACAGGCCTACGGCCTACTAAACGCTGAAACCGCTATTTCATTTCATTTCATGACTCTGATATCAATATGTTTTACGACATGTCTCTGCCATGAAATAAGATGCAATATTACTCAAAATTATAACTTATTTGCGGTATATACGATCGCGAATCATCATAATTATCGTTGACGAACTGTAGAGTGTGACTGTAATTACTTACGCGGAGAGTCGCTGAGCCACTGAGGCCAGGCGCTAGCGCCAACGGCGAGGCAGAGGACGGCAAGTACCAGCTTCATGTCGATTGGAACTCCAGCTGAACACAAAATTTCTAGCGTGCATCCCATCTTTTATAGCCGTAAAATCAAGCACTTGTCACCGCGCATTAGACCAAACTGCTTCAACTGCTGATAACGTGAAGCAGGCCTACTTGACCGAGCCCAGATTAATGTCGAAGGAGTGGATTATTGAAGGATGGTTCGATCGAATACAAATTGATTTATTTGCCTTAACTGGACCATTTAATTTGTTGGAATATGATCACGGCAAATTTTACAGTTTATGTCGTGACATAAACTTCTTGAAAAAATCGAAAGTCGAAATTTTTGAGAAAACATGTCAAGGCCACGACAGTGAAATAAAAAGAGTTTTGATCTATCTAGCAATCTCTTTCAGAATATGCTCAGAACATACTTTCGCAACAACTTAAGATTTCTCTCTACAGAAATCACATGCTCAAAAACCATTTAGCTGTAAAAATTTCGTCACAATGTTACCTATGCAGGAATTAAAATATTAGAAGTTGAGTCGTACACATTTTCATGCGAATTCACTCTATTTAATGTGTTTATTCGCTATTTTTAGCGATGAGTATTTTAATTACATCAAAAAGCAACAATCAAAATTTTACTTCTCTGATCGAAAAAAAAGCAGTGTGAGTGGAGAGGAAACAATGCAGCCTAGAAGAACTCCTTCGTTTACAAAATTTTAACCCAGGATTGTACTCGAAAATATAAATTTAGTGAAGTATCCTGTAAAGACCGGTGGTTCAAACGTAGCTATATATATTCTAGCCCAGACACATCGCATTAACAGTGTTATTTAATGTTGACGGTTAGCCTAAAACTTCAAAAAGAGAAAACAATAAACTCCCGCTTTGTCTTGCAATCCGTTACCCGTGAAAATTATTAATTCACTTCATGTTATTTCATAAAATCTTCATGTGCCTTTAACTTAACATTGAATAAGAAGTTCGACCACCAATTGAAATACTCTCAGAGCATATATTCTTTTGTTGGGCTTTCTATGTTTCTTTCAAGGCCGTTATTATTGTCGCATGCTCGCTCATGCATGTGACCTACGGACTTCTTGAGAAGTTATCTCCATGCCAGCCTAACAACACACAAACAAATGCATATTGCCGAAATAATTTCACTGACACGTGATAAATAATTTCTCTGGTTTCTCACGCAGCAGAGAGTGAAACGAATAAACAGTGTACGGCAAATAGAAGTTCAAATTTTAGGCTGGGTTATCTGTAGCTTATTTTTATTTCAGAATTACTGGAGTAGCATATAATACGTGTCTGATTGGTTTCTAAAAGAATTAAAAAATTTTACATATCGCTTTTCGAAATAGGATGGGGATTCGTGGGCATTCGAAAATTCTTAAACGAAGTAAGCATAAGAAAATAACAACCCCTAAATATTCAACCTCTGCAACAGGATGTAATTCGTGCATTTTAATAATTTTCTAAGCCTGTCATGTATTTTGTGACGCTCTATCTTGAAGTCTTTAAAGGCGTTTTATCTCACAAACCTAACAATTGGAGAACCAGCTTCTTTAGCTTCTCTTCATTTCGTTCTAATTTAAATGGGATATTCAAACACTAATGCATCGCGGCTTTCGTATTTTCTCTTTCATGCTATGCACTAGGAATTTCACCTTCTGTCCAAATAAAGGTTACTCAGCAGTCATTGTGCATAGTCAAATCAAGAAGTTTATGTCTAGTTTTCGAGTGCAAGACTAGGAACGTTGTTTATTTTTAATTTTTGTACTTTAGGAAGTTTTATAGTTTTTGAATCCCTAAAAATAATTCATACTGAAGCCTTGTTTAAATGCCGCGCTCAGTTCTTATTCCTCTTGATATTAGAAATCGCTAAGGCTGTCTGCTTTTGGTTATTTTGAATATATTTGTATTTTATTTATAAATTTAGGGTTGCGACTGCAAATTCTGGATTACTGTTAGATTTTACTTGCATTTTAATATTGTAGAACTGACGATGGAACAGAACTCCGAAACGTGTCATTTTATAGACAATGTTTTTTCTTTTGGTTTGTATATGATGCCTAGTAAATTTTTTATCATGCTTTGCAGGGATTAAATGTCAATTAAATATGGCAGAAAATCACTTGGTAACCCGTCTCTTCGTAGATAAAATAATATAAACAGTGTCCTATGTTCCATGCCTATTTTGCCAGGTCAACAGCCGTTTTTCTCAGAATTTTAGTATGGTGGGCTTTTTCAACCACATTGCAAATGCAGATCTGTTAAGTGCAGAGATAAAGCCACTTAGAAGACCAAGTAATGTCTGGGCCATCTTGACGGAATGTCTTGATCTCGATCTCACGGCTTTTTAACAGTAAGGTGACAATCTCTCAATCGATTTCTCTACTTATTCTGCTCAAACGCGCTCCTGCAAAACCGTTAAAACTAAAATTCAACATAGAAGTAATGTTAACGATTTATTTGTAACTATTGGGAAATTATAGATTGGTTTGTGTATTCAACATTCTTTTATTGGAACAAAATCCAGTCTGTTGTCTTACTTTCAAAAACGGAGCCAACTCAAGTTCTAGACAATCAATCGATCGAGCTCATCTTTGATATTAAAAGTAATAAACACAAGCGGCTGTGTTTGTGAGAGACGCTGCATGTGAAGAGTGAAGTGCATGTATCTCCTCTTTTACGTACATATTCTATGCTCTCAAACTTAAAACGTATAGTAAAATAGAACTTGGTTCAACATTTTTTTATCCCATTCTCTTGAGATAACTTATGTATTACGTATGTGACGAATATATAAACTCAACTGAAAATTATGCATACAAATTTTGAAATGTTCATCTGTCATTTAGAGTATTGTTTTATTGCATTAATTGTTGCATAGTATTGTCTCGAATGGTATTGTTGACGATATATTCTCTCATTCGCAACTTAGCTTGTGCTGTGACTGCTCTCGTATATACGTGATCGTTGGAATGTCGTGCTCAATTCCCTGCGTTGCCAACGCCGTGCTGTTGCAATACGACCGTCTGAGGCTGCTGCCGTGCATTTCACGTTGCCGAGCATTGCCGTTGTTCAATTGGTTCTGCATAAACATATTAACACGTCCCCTTTCTTTGGCCATGGACAACATCTTCAAGGTGCACAAGGACTCCCTTCTTCCTTACACTACAGAATAAATTTGATTCCCAGAGTTCACCTGACCAGTATTGAAATCGAAGAAAAATTATAAACTTTCTTTGAAGATTTAGAGTTCGATCTAATGATGGCAATTTACTCGAGCGAATCAGTTAAGGAAGTAGATTTAACTGCAAGTGTCTCTCGCCTCAGTCATAACGACTTCACCTACAAGTTTAAGATCAAGGGCGAAGTGGAAGAGCACGCTGTTGTGCGTATGTTCCTGTGCCCTCGCCGCGACAGCAATGGAATCATCTACATTTTCGAAGAAAAACGCTGGAACTGCATTGAGATGGAAAAGTTCTGGGCCAAGTCTGAGTATTTCCTGTTTCAACCAACAAGCTCATATTAGCGCCGAGCCAACAGTGGTATATATATATATATTTTTTTTTTTATTTCAACCACTATATTCTCTGTGCAAAATCCGATACATCCGAATGTATTCCGAAATAAACATTTGCAGTTTGCCTGAATTTACTCTATTTCCACAGTGTTTGAGGAAAACAACGTCATCAGGCGAAAATCTTCCTACTCCTCCATCACTGATCCTGATGTTCCAAGCTTCAAAACATTGATGGCTGAAGCCGATAAGGCCATTGCCGTCAGCTCCGTCTTGACTTCGCCAAATACCACCGGTCGTGTCAAATAATGTAATATTTGAAGAAGACTAAATGCGCGTCATGAGAGAACTTACTCCAGTTGGAATGTAAATTTTAGTTTAATCTTTAGGCAGCCTTAAACTCAACTATAGTCCATACGACCCAAACACCTACTTGCCTTTAAATTGTTCATATCATTTGTTGTCCGTGCTTCTTTTGAAATTCTAATGAAGAAAAAGCAGGGCCTCGGCTGTGATGACAACGCTGTCGAGGCAATAGGAGGAGGATTCTTCATCGTTTAACAGCCCTGAGAAGAGGTCGGCGATAAGACTGGAGTGATCAGGGGGGAGCCGGATGGCGGAACACACAACGTCTGGTCAAGTGTTCAATTGTTGAACTCTGGCTGCCTCCGCGGATTCATGATGAGCCTCTAAGTCTTCTCTACACCCGCCGGTCCGGGTTCGGTGACTTCTGCGCCCTGTACCCTGAGCCTACTGTCCTACCAACTACCTGACCTTGTCCTACTGACCATACACTGTAAGTCCGGCAACTTGAATGCGCAATTTATTGTCTAGGATGGGGTTTGGGTCTAGGGATCATTAGCCGCTTCACGGCCTTGAATTATAATAAAGCTGAAGAGCCGATGAAATTGATAAAATTGATAGAACTGATTTTAGAAAGGATTTAACAGATTTATATAATTGACGGAACGATTAATTTAATAGATTTGTACGCGTGTTAACCACGCCCCGATATTGCACGTCCACAATGATTATCATCATCGTACGTGCCTAATTGATTATATTTTCGTTTGGAAGGTGACGCGAGAAACTACAACCCTGACGTCATCTACCCTACGATCCATCGGCTGTTTTCATTGAGCGAAAGTTGGCGGGATTTTGCGCAGCGTCATAACCGCCCGCGGTTTTTGATTTTCTACACGTACGGATATATTAAATATAATATATTTGAATGAGTCTACATTTCTAATTGTCCCGCCATAAAGTTTTCGTTAGGTCCGAGGTCGTGCAGTTTCCCTAACTGTATGTTGCTGCCTAAAGGTACCGAGAGCGGCATGGAGTTCGCTTTGGTTGGTGTACAGTTACAGATGGAAATTGGTGGTGCACGGCTGCGCTCCTGTTCGGGGTCGCCTGCCGAAGACCACAACTGCCTTGAATGTAATTGACCATGATTCCTGCCTTCTGGAACGTAGCCTTCAACACTGCAAGTCGTCCGTATCTAGGCCGTGGGTCGAACCAGCCCTCGGTCGAACGGCCACTTGTGGAAGGACGATAAATTTTGGAACAGAACCATGCTATCTGAAAAATAACCTCAGATGCGGTGAACGTAAAATTACGTAATTTAACGATGCCCGGAAGTCAGATTCGATCCGCGGCCTGGTGGTGCACGGCAGGTGGTGGTCAAGGCCGGCGGAGGACAAAGCCGAGTGGTGCACGGCTGATTGATGGATATCCGGATCCAAGGCGTTCGATTCAGGGCTTATTGGTGCACAAAATTGGTGGTGCACGGCTGCGCTCCCGTTCGGATGAGAGACACGAGTCTCTCTAAGACGAGGAATCTCACAGCCACACCCAGTGTGGCATCCACGGTGAGAAGTACCCCGACCACCAACCAGCCCATGGGCTTCCCTCTGGACCGCCTAATTCCTGATGGGAGTATTCATGGTTGAACTAATATATGGTTGACCCACGGCGGTGACAATTTTTCGCCGTTCTGCGCATCTCTAGAGTGACGTCACTGTGGGCACATAATATAAATAGTGTAGATCAACACATTGTTTTTATGTCATTTATGAAAGCATTTAAAAAGAATTGGTGAGACCTTGTCCAAATATCGATGCACATATAGTCCTTGTGTTGTGTTGGGTCATCTTGACCCAGTTTAGCCCTGAAAAATGACGTACCTGTGCTACTGGCAGAAAGTTTCACGACTTGGACACTTCAATAAATTTTCGATAAGGTTATTTCCGTTACTTATAGAGTATCGGCCAATCAGCACAGTGTACTTGTTGAAACACCCCCGAGACCCACTCAGTGTGACATCCACGGTGTCACGCTGAGAAGTTTCTCGACCACCAGCCCGTAAGCTTCCCACTGGACTCTTGCGTTCCTAGTGATTGCATTGTTCAGCCCACTGGTAACAAAATCTACAGAAGTGTCTACATTATATACATCTCCTTTTGATTATTCTCTATATTTGTGTATTATTGAGTATTACTATATCGGATTAATACCCACTATATGGTTTACGGCGTATACGCAATCTGCGTATTATTGAATATTCCTTAATGAGTATTCCCTATAAATTCATGTTAAGTTATCAATATATAATTCGTTTTTGAAACTAGTATTGCTATGAAGTAACTACAGCGCCGACTATCAAAGTCCTTGCTCTGAATTACTTAAACAGTTTTACTTTTAGTGGTTCTTTACAATTCCTGCAGGTGTGGATCAACAACCTCTGGATAATGACTCTGAGTGTTGTGACTCCGTGTTAACCTCGAGTCCTCGAAGAGTACTATGCGCAGCCCAGACAAGACCTGGAAACTAATTTAAGATGTATAAATGTACAATTCTCCCTGTGTGAACTTTTGGGGGGAGGGAACTTTAATGATGATGTGCAAAGGAAAATCTTTCAATTTTTGACTGTTTTCATTTTGAAATCAGGGAGGCTCAGTGAACTTTAGAGTTTAGATAGGTGCCAAAATATCAAAATGAAGCTTATATATCATTATATGTACAAGTGTATCTATGTATATTGTATATGTTTGTGTACGTGCAGAATCTATGTCATCCTATCATTCCTATGTATATAAATCTATCTAACTTAACTGTTGAATCTAGTGCTCAGTTCTGAGGAGCAATGATCATTGATCATGTCATCATTTTTCATGTGCTACTTTTCCGAGTGACTGCATACAGTCATCTGTGTTCTGTGTGCATGTAACTTAACCATGTCATGTGTAAATTCTCTCTTACATGCTGTCAAGCTCATCCATCACCTCTATTGACCTTGTACAAACAAGGACAAAGAGGCCAGCTTTCCTTACCAAGAAGTCCAACATAACATAAGCTCTCAGGCCCAACGGTCATCCTTGTGGCTGTCCTGTGGCTTTCAGTCCACCCAACGTGGACACCTTGAAAAGAAGAAGAAGAAGAA
>NW_025945960.1:0-39486 GCF_000764305.2 Hyalella azteca | reverse complement strand
ATACGTATCAGTTAAATTTGAAGCGCTGACGCAATACGACTCACCACGTGTCGAATATTGCCACACAAAGTGACGGAATATAGGGATTTGGTAGGTTTCCATTCTAAAGGCTTTTTAATAAATATGGCAACATTTTGTGATGTTTCATTGTTGCTGACGCGTAGTGAAGTGTTTTGAGAGTCCTGTGAAGGCAACAGAACTTACGTAATGCATACGGTTTTTTTTATAGTTTTTCATTTCTCGATGCGTCCTTAATGTGTTGGAATATACCCTACCTAAACTGAGTAGTACTAGTAGACTCCTGCGTTTGGAACTTTTTTCCGTTCTAGACGAGACAAGAAGCATTGTAACGGTTCGCAATAAAAATCGTGACAATTTTCAGAACTCCGTATGGCATAGGCTATGATTTCTGGGTCGGGACGATATCGAGATGAGACGTCCCGCATAGTGACAAACCAGAGATTCTTTAGAATCAGTTCATTTTTAATTTCCTCATTTACTCAAGACTTAAACCAATTTCCTATGTATGATAATGCTGGTATCCATGATACTTTACTGTCTACTTATAGAACTCAAAAACGAACTTGAGGGAGAATCTGAAAAAGTCTCTGCTTTGCCACTATGACGTCCCGGTTAGAGAATAGGACGTTTTAAAATTTCCCGGAATTTGTATCTGATAAATTCAGGTGTAATTCGGAAGGCATTTCTTTTGCGTCTGGCACCTTAGGAATTTTTTTTAAAGGCCTCCCACACTCACCATTCCAACAAAAAAAAATAATTGATTTTATTAATTAAAAACAAGGAATAGCCAAACAAAGGAACAGGGCTGGAAAAGTTCAATTTTTGTCCGAAATATCGTGGCTCTAATATCGTATTATTTCAGTAGGTATGAAATCTCGCGGCTCGAATGTCATTAATTTTTTGTTTAATTGAAAAATCGCGGTTTGCACTTCACAAACATGTCACTTCATAAAATTTTCAACTTCCGCAATCTGCATTGCTTTACCGTTCCTGCCAAAATATCCTGCAGAAAAAACATAAACATCATAATGTAAACAAATTGACTAAACGTTTTGTTAAAGATTGCGCATAGTTACGGTCATGTCAAAGCGGTCAGACTGCATTAACATGTGCTCAACTTACAGTAAAGACAAATTTTATTGTTGCCATTTGACTGTTTTAGGGTAAAATTAGAGATTTGGGGTAACACGTACATGGACTTTGTAAATAAATTCGCGCCACATAAATGGCTTTTCATGGCCGAGATATGGATTGGAATTCACGGCTAGGTAAAATGGAATCACGGCTCGAAGAAATGGAATCACGGCTGGCAACTCCATAAAACCACGGCTCGAAAAATTCAGTCGTGGCTTGCCAAGTAGATACATTCCATGCCTGCTTAGGAAAGGAAATTCCTTAGGAATAGCATGGGTACCGTCAACCGGGGCTACCCGGGACATGCGGGGCTACTCGGGACAGGCCTATGACACGGCATAAAGCTGTTGTAGTAGCAAAACTAATTGGAATATCACAAAACTAAAAATAGTGGCGTAAATGTAACTATTTTTCCTATCTATCTAGTATAAAGGAAGTTGAAAAATACTACATTTACTTGCTTTGAAAAATTCCTGAAAAAAATGGTGAAAAACTATGTTTTGTAAAGTTACAACTGCTAAGGTATGTAGCAAAAAAAATATTTGCCGTATTAAAAAATTGTACTTACATAAAAGTTGCACCCAGGTGTCGGCTTGAAAACGTATGATAGCCCTGCCAATCAGCTATAAAATTAGACTAAACTTGTTTATGAAATGTTTCATCGTAAGAAGTTATTAACTGTTATTTAAAACTAATCGTTCAAATCTGTCCCGAGTAGCCCCGGTTGATGGTATGGAATTTTTTGAAGATGCAATACAATAGCCCTTGCAAAGAGCTTTAAAATGAGTTCAAATTTGTTTATGAAATGTTTCATGGTAAGAAATTATCAATGAAAAACGCTCCAAATCATCCCATATTATGATATTTCGACATATTAGTCCCTGTTTGATGGTACCTAGCCTAGAAATATGCAAACCAGGAGAATTATAAATACCATTTTTATTGTAGAAGTTTTTTCCATATTTTCTCATTAGCTTCACTTCACTATTATGGATCCATCCGGCTTTAGTTTACAATGATATAATCAATGCCTTCATAAGTTCATATGATCTTGCCAATAGCAATAGCCAAACCATTTCTCTTTGAATGCCTCTTTGCATGTATTTTTACTAGAGTTTTGGTGACAATTGACAAATCTTTGATAAAACCTATAACATTTGGGCCATAAAATTTTATTTTGATAATGCAATTATACCCACATTAACATTATGGCCACTGTAGGCCACCCACCACAGTCATTTTGGTTGTCAATTGAAACTTCAGATAGCTACTGATTATGGTACTGAATCTATTTTTTAACACGTTTTTCTTAGCTTTGCGTTTGTTTGTTTGTGGCTTTGTTTGTTGATTGTTTTTAACATTGACAATGAAAATTAGCCCACTTCTGAGTGCTCTATAGATCTGAAATTCGGCATGCAGGCTATTTTCGCCTAACAATATCAGATACAATCATTAAAACTAGCAATTAGAGACCTAAATTAGCTTAATTGCGTAGAGTATATAGGTACTATATATATATAGTACCATATATAAACTAGTATGACGTGCTGGTGCTGACATTATAGACGAACAGGATCTGATGCTGTGTATCATTGATACGTACGTCAACGTCGTCAAGTCATACTTAATCAAGTCTTCATCGTTCTTCTTGTGGACTAAAAAGTAGAATATAAAATACTTGGAAAAAACTTTTTTAGAAACCACGTTTTTCTTGTGGACTAAAAAGTAGAAAATAAATTATGGCTCGCCTCGAAAAACGTGAGTCTGGCTGTACGTTTACCATCAAATTTCCAAAACTCGTGTGTTGTGTCCTTTTTGCTGTAATCATAAATCTGACTGACACACGTCTTTTGGGGCAAGCCATAATTTATTTTCTAGTTTTTAGTCCACAAGAAAAACGTGTTTTTTAAAAAAGTTTTTCCTGAGTATTTTATTTTATTATTTTTTTTTTTTTTGCAGGTAAAAATTTTACATTTGGAGCCCTAAGAAGAAAAATATAATGGTGCGTGGAAACATTAGCAAATACCCTGCTGCAAAGCAGAGTTTACAAATGTATTCTCAAGAGCAATCCTCATTAAAATCTTATAGTAAAACAGATGTCCTGGGTAAATGTAGCTTGGATGTAGGCATTAGTCAACAGGATTTTGTGACTAAGGTGAGTTAGAACTGAATACTTGATGCTATTGTTTAGTGATCAATGTTTTTCTTCACAATAAATCAAGAGTAACTGTCCATTTTACCTCAAATATTATTAAAGCCTTATGATTATCCATTGTTTTTGCACTTCACACATATCACTTCATTCCCTCCTGTCCTATCTTCTCCATAGTGTAAAAAAATGCTACTGGTAAGACAAAATAGAGGCTCTGTTTTGTCTCTATTATAGAGCACTTATCATAATTGGCTATCTTAATTTGTTTTTCAAGTTTTAACATTTAACTGTGCCAATACTGATATGTACGTACCAGTAGGTAGTGATCTTCATGACACAAGCTTCTTTATCTTGACAAGAGCTGAGCCTAAAACACTGCTGCAACTACTATGTTTTTATTTCAATTGTCAGTGTCTTTGATTTTACCCTTTTCCCAATACCTTTCATTATTGTCTCTTGTTGTTAATAATGATCATAGACCAGTGTTCTATGATGTTAACTCTTAGTTTGTTCATATTAAAACTTAAATGTTTCATGTGATGCCTGAATAACTGATGCAATCTCCTGCCTCATCTGATTTCTTTACAGTTGCATCTTGTTGTTCCCTGTACCAATGACAACAAGAGTGAGGACTTGCTGCCACAGCTCTCAACTCTCATTACTAACTACAAGAGCTTTATCATCAGACAGCTCCATCTTGATGTGCTAGTGTCTTATGAGTTCATTCAGAGCTTCATTAAGTTAGGTACATGCTGCTTGCCCTTATATTGCCACCATTCTTGAATAATTCTAGTACATATTTTATAAATATATATTCAGTGTATATGTATATATCATAAACATTTATATGGATTCTTCCAACCTAGCTTTTAACTAGCCAAACTCTTGTGTCCAGGTTTCCAGGTTGATTGGTCATTCAAAATTTTTTGCTTCAAAGCTGCAATTCTACTGGCTGTCTTGTTTTTTATGCATAATAACAAGTCTTTGCTGAAACTATTCTATTTTTATATTTTCCCTATTCTATTTGTGCCAAACCCAAAACTTGTTGTATACCTACTTTCAATAGGTTCACAAGGAATATTAATTATACCTACATAACTAGGTATATACTTGTTGCTCTTGATTAGAAACTGGTGCAAAGTTTCTCTTCTACCCCTCCAATAAAGAATTATTAGTAAGACAAAAAAAACTTGAAAGTTTTTTTAATTCATGTCATTATTGCAAATGTTAATTATTTGTTGTCAAATTCTTGAAACAGGAGTGTTGAGACCTACACTTCTGTGCATCCCTGGAAATAAAGTGCCTTGATAATTAGGGTATTGCAAGGAATAATTGGTTTAATTCAGTATTATATATATACCAGCACAAGACAGTTGGATTGAATTGTAATTGTACTGACAGGTGAGGTGCAATGCATTAGTGAAGGCACACTTCTTGGCAGCCATGACTGCTGTGCTCTGTACCCCACTGGACGCCTAAGTCTCCTGCTGTCTCACCACACCTACCACGCTCTCGGGCTAGAGGGTTCACCTGTCACTAACATACTCAGGAAGCCTCATCATCGATATGGTCAGTTTAATCATATTAATATTATCTATGATCTATGTTGTTATTTGTTTATAATTGTGCACAGATAGAAGGTAATGACTGACTCTGGAGTCCATTTTAGTGCTATGCTCTTATATGATGATGTTGAGCCTTGTCAACGTTTAGTTGCTATTACATGGCACATAATCCTCAATTTTATGAACTGTCTTATTTAGTCAGCTTGTTCACGTGCACTCTTACCCTTGAATTATGCTCACTGGTCACAGCCTAACAGTGATTGCTTGTCGCACAAGACATGGCTGCGTAGGGATGCACAATATTATTTCCGTTTACTGTACTTATTTTTTTCCAGAGTCTTTACAAATCAATAATTTTATATTTTAAAACCAATATTAGAATCATAAACTATTAGTGGATTGTAACAGTTTCAATGCATAATCACTATGAAATAATTTTGAGTGGCTTTCTTAGCTTGAAGTAATAAAAAAACAAGCCTCAAGGTTCTAAGCAACGAAGAATCTCTATGCTGTATTTATCTTCCTCCCTTGAATCATTGTTTTAAATTTTGTTCACTATCATAAGCTCATAGTGTTCAAGTTGTATCTCCTGTGTCTTTTATTGACTGTTTTTTTATCAGAATATGAACAGTATTGACAAAGTGCACAACTGCACATCAAACCCCTTCTCTCCTTTTTACCTTTCTCCTCTACTTGCAGCAAATATACCTACACACTTAGTCTTCTCTGTAAGTATGTTTACCTCAAAGAAATTCACTTCCATCACTTGTTTTTTTCCAGCGGTACACATCAATACACTATCTCCTGGTTTCCATCCCCCCCGGCGCGGCTACGAGCGCACGTTAAGTTGCCTCCGCAAGCTCAAGATGGACTTCAAGGTCTCGTGGGAGCCCAACTCTGCCTCGGTGTGTCCTTCTTCTATTGCCAAGTATTTCAGTGACTTGGGCTACAGCGTTGGGCCGCTGATCTCGCCTACAGTGCGGCACACGGTGTTGAGTAAAGTGCCCCTACCTCTTATTTCTTGGCAAGGGAAAGAGTGTCTCCAGCAGCAGCTCAGGCTTCTGGGTCAAGAAAATGTAACAGAGACTCCTGAGGCTCGATGTGATGAACACATAGAGACTGATGCTGATGTGCTTAGTTTCCTCGAGGATGTTGGATGCCTGCTTCTGGATATCAAGCCGTAAGTTATATTTGGCTGCTATTTGTGTGTTTCTGAAGAATTACTTGTCCAAAAAATCATTATTACCGCCCAAGTTTTATACGAGTATGAAATTAAGCTGAGATTTTGATAGTATTACCGTTGTACTGCAGGCACTGTTGAAGAAACTTTCACGTTTGAATAACCATTTCTATTTCTACATTGTAATTTTTATTAACCCTCAGTACTCCATTTTAACCACGTATTGAACAAGTAGAAGCCTCCAAGATCTCATGAGAAGCTTTCAAATCCATTTTATTGTTGATTTCGTGTATAGCTGCTGTTTTGAAATGCTTTTTGGGACGCTGCTGTACGTATCCGTGACTTGTTCCTTATGTTGGCCGTAGGTTAATGAATTCCTTATGTTGGCCGTAGGTTAATAAATTAGAAGAATTAACTTGGACTTGTCAAAATTTCGACGAGCAGAAAAAGCAGCTCCGGTGCCAGGGGTCTGGCCGAGCAGGTTCTCTGCTTGCACTGCGACGGCTTCTTCAGCGCTGCTGCCGTGCGCCGGATCCTCGTCAATGTTCGGTCAGCTTAACATCTAACAAAATGCCATCAATTCGAGTAAAAATTTAACTTCCTCTTGAGATGCATAATATCTATAGAGTTTTTCTATGAAGACGGTGGAAATCTCCACGAACGTTTCAACTAAATGTTAAATTTCTTTTCGGCTCTTCAGGTTGTAACTGCCGATTCTATCATAACTTTAATACTTGAAAAAACACTACCGCTAAAAGTGTCCTAAAAATACTGTGTTGTAATTTTTTCTCTTTGTATTCATTTATTTATGTCTCGAAAGCTTTTTCTTTTACGTAGCAAATATCTGTTCAAACGAATTATTGATATGTAAATTTATGTTGAAATTTGTTTTCTGATAATAGACTCCTGCAACAATATCAGTTACAATCCCTAAGCTGATTATCACGGTTGAGTGAGGCAAATCGAAACGACGATAATTCTATTTAGACTCATTTTGTAGTCCATCACTGGTAGTGTTTAGATTGTGACTTTATTGTTGTCTTGATTCGTGTTTGCTAATGTCCTATAGGTTACGCAACTCGTGATGTTCTCCTTCAGTGTTTGTATATCTTAACTCTTATAGAGATTAGTGACATAGTATGGTACTGATGACTTACTTTGGTTATTGTACTCTAACGGGCTAAATGTTTTTTTATTCCCTTGTTAAATTTCTAAGCAACCGGTTTCATTTATGATAATCATCTCGAGCCTTTGTTTCAGAGCGCTGCATGAGAGTCCAGAGATGCGGTGTCCGTGGGTGTGTTTATCCCTGCACAGCCATCCCGAGACTCCGTTTGAGCGACGCGGCACAGGCAAATGCCATAGAAACACAACAAACAGTCACCAGATCTCATCTGAGAAGAAAGATTGTGGTCGCGCTTCGTCAGGAGGTCTGCCGTGCGCAAGGGCGTCGTGCGACTGCGGGATGGTGGAGTGCGACCAGCACGCGCTCGGTGCAGGAGCTCTGCTCGCTGTCATCACCGCCGACCAAGACGCGTGTTGGTTCAGGGGCGGCAGCGCCGGGATTCGACATCGCTACTATACCAAGACTTCCAATAATAAATGACGCTACGCATGTATCGTGTTTGTCTTGCCTCGAAGAAATGATATCTTGAGAATTATGAATATTAATAACTTGCTGTCATTTGTTGACATCAGTCGAGTACAGCTTGGTATAAAGTAGTAACTAGCGAGGACTTGACTCAATATTTAGGTTTTATTTTAAATTATAGAGTTAAATAATAACAATTAGGTATAATAATTAACCTAATTCAGAAAACTCATTTATTGTTAAACTTTTTTCATGCATGTTAAATTTCCGCATTATACCGGTTCGTTAGTACAGAAACGATTTCTATGTGATTGCATATCATTGATGTAATTTAATGTATACTTGCGTTTTAATTCTAAATCTGCTCTGGCATTTTTCGATATGAATCCGTTGCGTCTTCTTAAAGTTAAGAGTTCTTGAAGTATAAATTTCGCATTTCTGGCAAAAATCTTGAAGGTTAGTGATAATCATCTGAGTTCTGTATTTTTCATCTCTGTGCTGCACTAAGAATAAACTGTAGCTAAATATGCTGAGTGGCCGCTTCTAAGCCACAGCGTCAAATAACATTCACATAACAAGCATGAACATTTTACAATACGATTAAGAGGGGAACGTTTGAAACTTAATGACCTAAAGTTATGCGACGATGCATCTAGAATCTAGCTGGAACCATCAGTTGCAGGGATGATTTTCTGTGATTGTAGTTACTACGATGTTTTTGTTCTATACGAAGACCATACCCTTAGAAGCTAGTACAGGGAGAAAGTATTAGTCGATAGTATTGGTGGCGAGTACTTTCCACTTATAGTTTTACCTTCTGAAAGCCTATACACGAGGAAAGTATTAGGTAAACAGTAAGTTTTTCATCTGCTAGCGCCAGTGCGTCGTAAGGAAGAAAAGAGTCAAGTCTACGTAAAGAATATAGGACGAGACAATGATAGTTTGAGGAGGCTTTAATTAACCAGTAATGAAATTGTTACAATCGCTATGATAATAAAATATTTTATTAATTAACATAAGCTGTAGGTGAAAAACTGGGTAGGGTAGAGAGACTGAGTGGTACTTTCCACTGCAAGAATGAATTAAACTCATAAGTTACTATCGGGTGATATTAGCCTCTAATACTATCGGCTGAAACTTTCCCTGTGAATATGCACCTTTTGCGTGTACAAAGTGCCGATTAAGGATCAAATTTTATGATGAGGCACGACTTGATGTTTTCTTCACTTATCAAGGCAAAATACAGCTTGATATTTGCCATGTAAAAGGCACAAACCAAGATTACTCGCGTGCAAGGAGGCCCCTAGTTCCTTGAATTCCCCATACGCAAGAAGGCTCAACATTAGAATTTTCACTTTCATCAGTAACAACGCGCTATACTGCAAACAATGAGGGAGGAAATTATTTCGAACAACTTTAACTTATTTTACCCTTAACGTTTATCGTAGCGCCACTAAATTAAATAAAAAGCGGAAAAATTAAAGTGCCAAGCGTATTTGTTAAGTCATAAGAAGCATATTATTGCACACCCAAGTTTCGTTTTGTCCGACTGGCAGTGGTGAGTGAGACATGAAAATAAGAATTTTGGCGGCACACGTTCTTAATCAAGAAAGATCCACCAGGAAGACATAGATAAATTCGTAAATGTTTGTGTCGTGTGAAATGCAAATCATTTCCAATCTTGACCGTCAATTGAAGTGATTTTAATGCTCGATCGATATTTCGTTAGCAACGAGCTTATATCCTCTTATGTCTACTTGAAGTATTAATGACGCTCACTATTCATCACACTTGTGTTGGTTGTATTAGTCTCAATAGTAGTCTCCTAAGTAGCTTCTGTGGTAGGAGTAGATAGACGGATAAAGCAGTTTGTAGGTCTGGAATTTAGTTGGATAACCGAGTCCATACTTGTGCTGCGTATAGGTGGACCTGTAGAGGTTAGGTTCATAGATGCCATACGATCGGCTGGGTGACAGTCCGTATCGTGAAGGGTACGAGATGTAAACTCTTGCAGGCGTTGAGAGGTACCTGCTTACTGGAGCAGTGAGGGTAGCAGAGCCGAACCTTGTCCCAGGAACTGTACTGTTCATCAGAGGGCTCGTGAAGCGAGGTTCTAACTGGTACCGGATTCTGGATGTAGCCCTGCTCTCATAAGGTGAAGACGGCAAGTCCTTGTAGTAGCTCGAATTGCGATACGTGGAGAACGAAACTGGTCCGGTCTTATAATCGATGCCTCGGATAGCTCGAGGAGTGTACCCTACAATGGATGGTCGGTAGGTGATGATGTCATTATCGATGGTGCTGCCTGGAATGCGAGGAGTCCTCGATCCGTAAACGTGCACCCTGCTGGAGGTGTAGGGCGTCAGGTCCCGAACGGGCGTGAGGCTCCTGGACAGCGGGGGCAGACTTGAAGCTCTGTATCGAACTGCGGGAACTTCTCTGTCTTCCGAACGAGCTCGTATCCCTGCCCTGATCTCAGCCCTGGTCAATGGAGGGCTGTACTCTCGTGTGAAATGTCGGGTGATGAACCGGGTTGAAGTTCTTGGGTAAAGACTCGGGTAGTGGTAGTACTCGAGTGGATAGTCGTACCGGGCGTTGAGTTCGTCAAGTGCGGAATACATTTCTGGTTCTGGTCGAATGAGCCCCTTCTGTTGGTGTTCGTAGTCGAGGTCGCTCAGTTGTGTTAAGAACCCTTCGTTGGGGTAGATGCTTCGCTTGGATCTGACGAATTACAACAGATAATAGAAATATTATAATTACAGATGATTGACTTGCAATTCACGCGTTTTCAAAAACTGATCTACTCAATGTGCTTCATGTTACATTATTGGTAGTTTCCAAAATGACTGAAAATAAAATTAAGCTAAATCAGTGTATAATAAATATTAATAATGTGGAATGATAAAAATGCTTGCAGATGAATACATTTTCATAAAAAATTAAGTCTTTGTTTCATGACGTGTTGTAAACGTGATTTCTTCATAACATCAAAACAACTTTCCTAGCCGCCCGTTTTACCGGATGGCAGCAAGAGCTTGTCTGGCAGAGAGACCTCTTCTCAGCATAAGAAACGCGGCAACCAGTGTCGGTGCCCGCGATATTCCGCACTCGCAGTGAACGTAGACTTTCCCTGTCGAAGATCATAAATTTCAGTTGCAGGTAAAAGGCAAATTTTCCGTTGTTGGAGATTTTGAACAAGATTTTTAAACGAGATTTTGGGCAGAATTTTGAGTCCAGATTTTACAAACTCGTCCACTCTAAAGTTAGTGCTTATTTTCTGTCGACAAAACGACTACTACAAATCGAAAGGATACTGTAGACTGACTGGACAAATTACCTGACCAACGTCTACAGGCAGCAATGGGCTTTCCGTGAGAATTTAAATTATTATCATCATCTCAATACCAAATAAACTTTTCCTCGCGTTATCGGATCGAATGTCAAGCTCTTTGTGCATTACTTTTTCTACTTCCACCATATACAACACTGAGTCGATGAAGCTGGCAACCTCTTTGAAGTATACCATGGCTCACCTCCACCCTATAACGCTGACTCGATGAAGCTGGCAGCCTCTTTGAAGTATAGCTTGGCTCACCTCCCCCGTATACAACGCTGACTCGATGAAGCTGGCAGCCTCTTTGAAGTATAGCTTGGCTCACCTCCACCGTATAACGTTGACTCGATGAAGCTGGCAGCCTCTTTGAAGTATACCATGGCTCACCTCCACCATATACAACGCTGACTCGATGAAGCTGGCAGCCTCTTTGAAGTATAGCCTGGCTCACCTCCACCGTATAACGCTGACTCGATGAAGCTAGCAGCCTCTTTGAAGTAAGGTCGCAAGTTGCAAGTGCTGCTGTCCAAGGCAGGCACGCCGAGAAACTCTATTCCTGCCCTCCTGAAATACCCTGGAGACGTGTTGATCTGGCCAATGTACTGGCCTTTGGCAGCGTTCAACACGTGAGTCACTCCTAGCTCCTGTAGTCGCTCAATGTCCACACCAAGATCCCTGAGGGAGAATACAGACGAGTAGTTCCATCGAGTGGGGGTGGGAATAAAATAAATGTGTGGCTATTGTACCAAATTAAATTCATCATAACCGATAAAGAACAAGAAAGTTTATTGGAGAATTTTGACGAAAACTCAAGTGGGGAATCTTTAATATCTATTAATGTATTAGTTTCTTTTCTTTAGCACTTTTGTCTTAGAGACCAAGAATCACTGAGCACCCAAAGTTTTTTATAAAGCCGAGAAGGAAAAATAATTGTGCCGTGGATGCCTAGCGAAAATTGAAAGTTGCAACGGTTCCGTTAATTGGTTGATCAATATTTCCTTACTACCAATACAAATAGTCAGCAGGTCCTGACAAAATCTGACTAACATAGTAAAAATCTCTATGAAGTACGTTAACTTTAAATTTGACTTATTTAATGTTTAATGGAACTGTCAAAAAAATAAATTCACTGTGTTATACGATACCTAGAATTTCAAACTTTTCTTATTACAGAAAAAAAATGGAATGATAATTAAAATGATGATCAGTTGCTTTTCGTTTAGAAGTTCTGTGTAATGAGATTCATTCTCAGTAATGTAATGTGATTCATTCTCAATGAGATAATGAGACTGTTAGTGCTCAGATATGAAAAAATCACCAGCACAAAGTTCTTTCTTGAATTCAATAGAACCTACAATCCCGGGCAAAATTATAATCGGATGCAAGTCGACACGTTGCAAATCGTATGGCGTGACAGGTGAGGTAAGGCAATCTCGCTGCGTGCAGCGGCCCTGCGTTGTCACTGATTTATGGCCTGTTGGCATGTTGTTTCCAGACATGTGATATTTTGACGGACATGATCATTGAACCGGGGCAGGTCAACCCAAATCTACGGAAGAGGTTGCTAAATTGACGAACGCGAGGACTTTACAGGTGCAAAAATTATTGCGGTCTAGTGTTTATTAGTTAAATAATTTTTTATTCATAAAATTAATTACTGCCTAACACAATATAATCTAGCACAATTTGCAGCTTCCGCCACACACATCGACCTGATCGCAGCGGAACACCTTTAAACTCTGTCAGTTGTGCAGTGAGGGAAATATAATGCTGCATATGAGCATATGTAGTATTAATCCATCATGTTTGTAAATGATCGATACAAATTTGTAATAACCGAAAATTTGTAGCAACCATAGTCTGCGGTGATTCCAAATAGATGCACAAAAAATGCGAGAATGTGACTAAAAATTGGTTTATATTTTAAGAATATACTTATTTGTCATACTTCATATTCAAACTAGCGACTTTTGACCTAGGGTGATAATTAATGCATTTCGATCCAAATATTAGCATCAATATGAGAAGCAGTACCCACTACCATTCGAACATCATCGCGGTCCAATAAAGTGGGACAATAGTACGTAACGAGCATAAGCTCGAATTAGACAATTCCGCTTTTTTATGGAACGAGAATATTTGAGGCAAAAATGTAATGTTTACGTTGTTAATTTATTTTCTTCTGAGGAATATCAGGTCAAACATAGCTCCATCAATTTCTAAAATGCAGGGCAACGTTGTTAATTGCCGTGACCGAAATTATATGAAGAAAATTACTATTAACGACCGACGAGCTTCTAGGTGCGCCACCGTCTCTGTTTCGCCCCCGCCATGGCGCTCGAGTACCCTGGCTCTAGAGCAGCCTGGCACTCGAGTACCCTGGCTCCAGAGCAGCCTGGCACTCGAGTACCCTGGCTCCAGAGCAGCCTGGCACTCGAGTACCCTGGCTCCAGAGCAGCCAGGCACTCGAGTACCCTGGCTCCAGAGCAGCCTGGCATTCGAGTACCCTGGCTCTACAGCAGCCTGGCACTCGAGTACCCTGGCTCTACAATAGCCTGGCACTCGAGTACCCTGGCTCTACAGCAGCCTGGCACTCGAGTACCCTGGCTCCAGAGCAGCCATGGCACTCGAGTACCCTGGCTCCAGAGCAGCCATGGTACTCGAGTACCCTGGCTCCAGAGCAGCCTGGCACTCGAGTACCCTGGCTCGAGTACTCGAGTAAATACCCTTGTACAACGAATATCTTAATACTCAATTACCCTGGGCACATGATATATCTAAGAACTTGTGCTCTTTAGTGCCGGACGAGTAGCGTAAAGGTGTGTGAGAAATTCGATGAGTGAAAAGTTCAGTTGTTAATTTCGTCATAAAAATGTAATAAATGTTACTTTTGATTTAATAATTAACTGAAGCGTCCTAAAACCAATATCATCACCTATTTTTAACCAATTTCATCACCTATCCTCGAAGAAATTCAGTATATAACTTTTACCATTCAAGCTGATAACACGAGTAAATGAAGTCATTGCATGGACATGTAATTAAAGTACTTTGAACGTGTGGCAGAAAGCGACAATAAAAAGTCCTTAAAGATTTCGTGTAAACGTAAAACATCTCCATGAACCTTCAGTAACGCGGAGACTACTGAAGCTTACAACTGAATGCAAATCTGCAGAACAAACGACGTGACAAGGCCTCGTGTTGACAGCTACCTAATTTAAAAATAATGAATAAATCAAGACGACTGCCGTAATTATAAAACAATATATTATTAATCAAATTCCCGAGTGACAAATGAAGTGTGTGGTTGCAAGAGACCATCCTAACGTAAGTGTGACAGGCAGCAAAGTCATGTGTCACGCTCATCAGTTAAGAAGAGACGAAGTGCTGCTGTCTGTCGTCACTATTCGGGTCACTTAAATACGCTTGCCTGACTCACCAAACAAAAAATACAGACTCAATGAAGAATTTTACGCCGATATTGGGAAACAAATTATAAGAATTTTTTGACTTCTGAAACAGAATTGTTCTGACCTGTTAAGAGTATAGCATAAATTCGTCATGAGATACGACGATACGTGATGCGTTCTGATACGGTATAGTGTAATTGTGGATACTTAGCCTAATAATAATAATAATTCTTCAAATATTTAGAATTATTATGATTAAACAACGATAGAGAGATAAATTTGTTAACAGTTTTTATTACTTCCACTTTGTCGCTCTGAAGGTAAAATAAACTAAGGAACGACCAGCGGGGTAAGTCATGGAAATTCTGGTTGGTTATCAATCAGTTTGCGGAAAGTCATTTCCGACGTTGATTCTTAGATCTCCGATGTTGATATCCACATCTTTACTGGAAAAATATGACAAATCCGATTTTATGCTGAGACTTGTATTAAATAACCTGTATTATAACCGTACTAAACTTCAAATTTTATTTAAAATATTTCATCCGATATTTGAAATAACTCTCAATAATATGTTAATTTGTGCGGCTATAAGTAAATCAGAAATTGTTGCATACGAATCAGAATCGTACGTCTATAAATGCTATCAGCCAGCCATACCATGACACTTGTGTCTTTATTTGCAATTTATCAAATGAAAATAAAAATTTCTAAGCTTTGCTTAATACACATGGGCCAATGAACATTTCATCCCTGTAATTTAGAAGTGCCAATATTACGTTACGTTATTATGGCGTTATTACGTTATTACGTTACGTTATGTTACGTTATTAAAATGTGTCAAAGCTCACTATCCGTTTGATTAATTCCAATGAGATCCAGTCACACTTATGACTCCTCAAAACTTCCATCACGAACTAACCGTTCCACGGACGAGAGAAACACTCAAGTGTATAAGCAAGCGACTCATCTCCTACTACAGTTCGTGGGGCGACCAAGCCAAAGCCCAGAGAGCAGCTTCGTGTTCTTCACATCTGCTTTTTTTCACATTTCTCTGGCCTCGATCGTTGTGTGCAGAAAGTGGTTGCAGTTCTCGTACATACGAGGCAAAAGATACGGCACCGCGCCCAGAATAGCCGCGCCAACAGGTGCACTTGTTAGCTACATTTGAGGGGCGCGACGTGGCGACATTGGATGTTGCTACTTAATCACAGATGTATGCCTGTCCTGGGGGCTTCCCGCTGGAATAACCCAGGACTAGAAAACGTCATAAATAAATAATGATCTTCGTAACAAGTAAGACGCGAAAGCAATTGCGCGGAATGTGCGAGTGAGTAGATGATGAGTCATTCACGTGCAGTCGTGGGCCATTAGTAGCGGGCTTAAAAAAATCGACCTTGAGCGCGGCCCACGGAGCAAGAGCAGCTCGCGCCACTCAACGACCGAAAACATGAGAAATTTTGATATTTTAAGCTATAGCAGCACAATTTAATGATGATTATTTAGCGTTCTTGATTATACGAGAAATTATTTGGTAAAAAAAGTACTATATTGATTTATACTTAGGAACTTAGACTGCAACTTCTATTTTTCTGTTATGTGACTCGTTTCTTACTTAGATCAATACCAAAGAACTTGCAAAACATTTGCATCTTAGCTTCGTTTGAAGAAAAGCAACGTTTAATGTTAACTATTTCAATAAGAGTCAATATTTTCTATTCAAAATCAGACACAGATCGAGTGAATGATTCAGCGGAACGTTAGAGCAGCAGGGCATGACTGTTTGCTTTGTAAGTAAACTATTTACTCAGTGAAAGGCACCTGTCGCTGACCGAAATAGATACCGTCTGACCAAAGGCTTTAAATCGTTGCCTGGTACATTCAAATGATAGAATTATCTTCGGTGAAATAAGTAATTGAGCATTACGTGACTTTTGTACAAAATACTCATGTATTGGAATCACTTATGACATTGCTTTTGTATTCTACTTCTTAGAAAATAAAAATTATAGAACCTATAACGCCCACGAAAAGCAAGACTTTTTGACAGACCTAACCTCTGCTCACGTCAGGCTATATGACTCGTTTGTAGCGGGCTAGTCGGATTAACATCGCGAAACAACATGATGATAAAATCATATCAGCGACCTCAATCCATTGAAGAAATTGCAAGTTCGTATTTTCGAATTTTTTCGTCTTTCAATTAATTTGCTTCTCTTTTTGACTGAATCATTTGATCCTAATTAAATTCCAAGTTCCGAAGAAATAGTAATAGCTCTATAAAAACTGTTGCTCAATATCTCCCATACAAAAAATTTCCCCCTCACATTTAAAAAATCACTTTTCTATATTCTCTACTATAGCTTCGCAAGCTTTGTACTATTTCGAAGAAAGACCCCTCCATTCAAGTTATTTTTTATTTATATTAGTTAAGATTGCGTCAGTATAATATTCGAGTGATTAAAATATCGAGAATGCAGTAATTGCCACAATAATCCTTAATTGGTCTAGAACCCAAACTTAAAGAGGTCGCTAGCGACATAATCAACGTACCAGTATGAAAGCTTAGCCTTTAACAACGTATCTATTATTTACAATGTTTTAGTGTGTTAAAACGTTTAATTAGCTACCATATTTTTAAGAATAGTATATAGTATAAAAAACAAACAGGTGCTTTTATAGCACAAACATGTGCTTTTATAAAGCTGATTTTAAGAATAGTATATAGTATAAAAAGCGCAAGCATATGCTTTTACATAGTATAAAAAGTTGCTAGATTCCCAGCTTTTATGTTGGATTTATGATGTCATGAAAAAAAATTCTGGCAGAGGTAACGACTAGCGGGAATGTCGGTATTCTGGCAACAGGGTAGAGATGGCAATATTAGTAAAGGGTTGGGGGCACCTGCCCCGCCCCCCCCTCATACCTGAGGATTGTGTGGGTGTTAGCTGTGTACGAATGAGGTGAATATACACGGCATTGATACTTGAAATTCAACTTTGTAGGAATTGTATCGAGTGCGCTAATGTTTATCGGAATTAATTAACCAGGAAACAATTTAATTTGCCACCGAAGAGTTACTAAACACTAAATGTAAATTATAAGGATATAAAATGCTGCTTTCAGCGTATAGTGACAGTATGATAATTTTAAAGCATGAACAACTTCCCAGAGCAACATAAGACACTAAACCTGCACCTGTCTTTTGAAGGCTTTCTAGCTGCTATGTTATTGTGATTTATGAATTTTTATTGAACTATCGTCATGTTTGCATAACCAAACACAAGTTTTTACACAGTATATTACTTTCTCCGCAAGCTCCGCGAAAATTAGTTGAAAATGATGAAGGAAATGTTAATTTTATCATTATCAAACAATTAGAATTTTTTGAGAGTGAATAATGGTAGTTGAAATCACGTTTTTCGCGAGGAGTTCAAAATACTGGAAAGAAAGACAATATATTTTTTATCAAAGACATTTTGTTTCGATAAAGCAGATTAGCATATTACCACTCAGCTTACAAACAATAGACATAATCAAGAAGCCTGACTAATGTGAAAGCGATCAAAGTTTAGAGAAAATTCGAAGTTTTGTTCATGCGTTGGCGGCAGTGGAGTGAAAAAATACGTAACAAAATTCCTGGGCTGCATATTTTTCAATCGTGCAAGCACTAATCGGCCAGTATAATTCCTGACGGAAAACTTTGCATGCAGTGCAATGTTGGGATCTGAAATGCTCCTTGAGAAATGGGTTGTAATGGGCTGCTATATTTGGAATAGAATACACCTAAATAACTCAATCATAATGTATCAACGGCTAATAATTAATAATCTATTTTAAAAATATAATTCAGTAGTCAGTACTCACTGCAGTGAGTGACAGAGAGCGCATTTTCTCGTCGACGAAAACGTGAAGTCACGGACGGACGGACGTGCAGACGGCAGACGGACATGACGAGCACATTAGCTCATTTTTTTCCATAAATGAGAAAATGCGCTAAAAAGGCCGATATAAACGTAAAAGCGTTTCACAATTCGTTTAACCCCTTGAGTTCAAGCTGTAGTTATAATGGATACGACAAAACATTAAAATATGGACGTACACTGGAACACCAAGCCATGGTTGAATTAATACAATATATTAAATTCAACCATGCACCAAGCTGACTCATTGAGAACGTAGGTATAAATCGTTAATATCATCACAAAAAAGATTAATAGCAACACAGAAATGGTTGATATCAGTTTAGAAACGAATAATTTCACAGATATGGTTAATATCTGTTTAAATACTGCTTATAAGAATACAAAAGTGTTAAATGCGAATACCCTAACGTTCAATATGAATACGGTACCAAGGAGTTTAACTCCATACATAAACGTTTAATATGAACCACATACGTTTAATATCATACAAAAACGTTTAACATCCATGCAAAAACGTTTAATATCCATACAAAAACGTTCAATATCCATACAAAAACGTTTAATATCCAGACAAAAACGTCCAATACCCATACAAAAACGTTTAATATCCATACAAAAACGTTTAAAATCCATACAAAAACGGTTTACATCCATACAAAAACGTTTAAAATCCATACAAAAACTGTTTACATGAATACATAAAAAGAAGACGGCACTCACTTGCCCCCGAGCAGCACCCCAGGGTACACCTCATCATAGTCCATGAGAGGCACCCTGAACGCGCCCCCACCAGGCTCCAGCAGCAGACTCCTCAGCTCATCCACCTGCACCCGACGAGGTTCCTTGCGACCCATCCTCCCTGCTGGGAACAATTACTTCCTTTACGAAAAAGTTATTTTTTTACACGAAAACGTCTGACCCTTGTTGGAACATATAAGTACAACTGTACCTACACTCAGTGCGATTATATAACGTAGTAAAATTCACGAAAACGTCTGACCCTTGTTGGAACATAGAAGTGCAACTGCATGGACCTGCAGTTGGTGCGATTATGACGTAAAATTATGCAGTCTGACAAGAGTTAAGTAAAAGATTAGTGAAATAAAACAGATGAGATGTGCGGTGTGGAGAAGAAAGAGCGGATGGAATGCGGAGTGGAGAACAAAGAAAGAGCGGATACAATGTGGTGTGGAGAAGAAAGAAAGAGCGGACAGAATTCAGGATGGAAAAAAATAAGCGTGAGATGCAGGACAGGAAAGAAAATTGATTTATGATGCTGTACTGACAAATGCATTTAGTATTTTTGAAACCCTGGCTCTCGCTATAAGTGGCACGCGACCAATGAAGCTTAGAAAACGTGTAGTGTTACACATTTTACGAGTTTTATTCATATCAAATTATAGCTTTAGCTTAACCTTGGCAACACCGTTTAGGAAGTTTCACCGCTTTCACAATTTTTTCGTTAGTCATTTATCTTTCGGTTGATGCCCGCAACAGGTTAGTTCAAGCTCTAATAAGTTCCTTTTTTTACTGTTATATTAATTTTATATTGTATTATCATTCCTTTATTCATATCTAAAACGAACATTTACTGGATCTATTCTTCACTAGGTGCTCACGTTGTCATGGGTATTATTTGCACTATTTTTACGCAACTCCATATATACTTTCCTTTACCATCTTGTTATCAATTTACACTGCAATAAATTCCCAACCCGTCTCTTTTCATTTCCAATCTTGCTTACTGTGTGGGTAATAACTGGCACCCTACAGAAGCACCGAACACAGGAGTAAATTTTAGGATATGACTTCGGTTATCATTCAACGTTTTCTATAATCCGAAAAACAAAACCTCTCAAAGGCTCGAAGATCATGGTTTAATAAGAGTGCCGATCCTCTATATGGTTAATAGTGACATTCAATGATTTTTCCAGTCTGGCGGCTCGACAACCCTCGCGCAAAAACATCGAATTTGCAACTTATAACCTTCAACCAATGTTAATATTTATTTACCACAATTTTCACGTCAAATTTTCCTCCCAATGCAATTCGATCTAGCGCAGTGCCACGTCTATGAGCCCAGACGCACCACCCCAAAAGGGGTCTCTGCAATATGAAGACAATTTGGCGGGGCGGCCAAAGCCTGTGAGGCGGTAAGCTCGTCCCACATCTTACCTCTTCCTAGCCGTGCATCGTAGCCATAAATAAACTGCAGCTTTGTTTTTTGCACTCACGAAATATGTACGTCTATAGCTACCTCGACGCTTATGAGACTTACTCAAGATGCCGCGGCCGAAGCTTTGCGCTAGAAATTAAAACTTATACCACCCGCGAGGGATTAGCACTGAAACACCAAATTTTATTTTATCAGCTCAAAATTATTTAAGAATTTAATACTTCAAGCCTCCATTATATTCAAAGTAGATCAATATTCCTTAATCTTAGTATATGTTACATTCTTAACTTCGTTAGAAGATCAAATTTGAATGAATTCCGAATTTAAAGCCATTTACATAAAAAAATTAAACACCATTCTGGTTTAGATGTAAGTGACAGAACAGGAGTAAATTTTATTATTTTCTACAGTCATGACTCCTAATAAATGAAAGAGCAGTAAAAATAAATTACTGGCTTATGAACAGGAGTAAATTTTATTATTTTCTACAGTCATGACTCCTAATAAATGAAAGAGCAGTAAAAAAATTACTGGCCTATGAGATCTATCCGTCTGCCGTTTGAATTCACGTATTTTTAAGAAGGGAATCATGGGATCAAATCACGGAATTTTTCAAGCAAACAAAGATCGAGAATTTTTATCGCCAACGATTTCATAATCGATTTATGACGAAAGCAAAATAGCACCTGAACATAGGCACAGTGAAGGAGGCGGAGAATGATCATTTCATTCAAAATTTATTTCTCTGTCTCTTCAGCAATGCAGTAGTGTTTTCAAAGCAAACTGCGTTTTAGGGTAGCGGGTACAGGGGTTCAACAACATAATAAGGGAACTCCTGACATTTAGACATTCTAATTTTTTAACATGTTATAAACAATGAATACATGACATATTTTTATGTTGAATTTTTCGTGATGAAATTTTTGTGTTTATAATCTAACCTATAAGTGGCAAACCTCTCTGACTTTCAAAAGAGGCCAAATTGTTGGTGCCCGTATAGCAGGTGCTATAGTTGTGACAGAAACTTCCTAAATGCTTGACGTTCCTAGAGGTACTGTCTCCATATTAACGACTGCTTTTGGTAGAGAAGGAAAAACGTCCTCAGGAAAGTACAGGTCTGGCCAAAAGTCCAAGTTGTCTGAAAGAGACTGTCGGTACCTAAATCGAATTGTGAGGGGGCAATCGAGAGACCACGGCTATTAAAATTACTGTGACCACAATGGACATCTACAGAACCCAATTTAGAGTGGTGTATAAACCTCCAGAATTGACCCCTCGAGCAATGGAAAAATATGATTTTCTCTGAGGAATGATATTGTTTGCCTTATTTCCGACCTCTGGCCGAGTTTAAGTTTGGAGACAGCCAATAGAGTCATATAATCCCGACTGCCTCCTTCCAACCTTATAACCTATCAGGGGATCTGTGATGATATGTGGCGCTATTTCTTGGAAATCCGGCGGACCAATGATTTCTCTTCATTGAAGAATAAACAGCCGTGAATATTTTGGAAATTTTGGAGGACCAAGTTCATTCAATGGTTCAAGCACTGTTCGGGGAACGCGGGGACATTATCATCTTTCAAAATGATAATTCCCTCGCGATCCATACAGCTGGAATTGTTAAAAAATAGCACGATGAATTTTCTGTCTGCACGATGTTGAGCATCTCATTTAGCCACCATAATCACCAGACTTGAATATTATCGAGCATTTATGGTAGATTCTAGAGATGCAAGTCAGAAGTTGATTCCCGCTGCCATCGTCTTTAAAAGAGCTGGAGGAAGTTTCAACTGAAGAATGTATTAAAATTGCTGTGGAAACAATTCACAATTTGTATGATTCAATTCCTCGGATAATTGAGGCTGTAATTGACTAATTGCCGCAAAAAAAATATATATGTTTTGTGGATCTCTCATGCGTTTCCCTTATTTTGTCTAACCCCTACATGTATAGAATATGGGTATACTGTAATGAATACTTGGGGCGTTAATTCAATCCAAAATTAATTTTCCACACGTTATATAAACGATCAATTAAAAACATGTAAAAATTATTTCATTTTCTCCTAGGAGAGATGACAAATGGTATCAAATCAAAAACAGGGTTGTTCCCTACATTAGTTTTAAAAATACATTGATAACTTGACAAACTTCGATCATATTTTTTTTAGCTACCAGAAAATGAAAAAATCATAGTAATCAATCCATTTTAAAATTATTGAGATCGACTTGAATTGAAATAATTTAAATTAGTTTGATGTAATCGATTCTTCCACAATATATTTTAAAGTTTACCGCCAAATCGTTAGCATGCAGTATGGCTTGCCAGCACCGTACGTGTCCTTGCCAACATACTAGAGTGAGACATGAATGTGTGAGGTATGAATGTGTGAGGTATGAGTACGTGAGGTATGAATGCGTGAGGTATGAATGTGTGAGATATGAATGTGTGAGGTATGAATGCTTGAGGTATGAATGTGTGAGGTATGAATGTGTGAGGTATGAATGCGTGAGGTATGAATGTGTGAGATATGAATGTGTGAGGTATGAATGCTTGAGGTATGAATGTGTGAGATATGAATGTGTGAGGTATGAATGTGTGAGGTATGAATGTGTGAGGTATGAGTACGTGAGGTATGAATGTGTGAGGTATGAATGCGTGAGGTATGAATGCGTGAGGTATGAATGTGTGAGGTATGAATGCGTGAGGTATGAATGTGTGAGGTATGAATGCTTGAGGTATGAATGTGTGAGGTATGAAAATGTGAGGTATGAATGCGTGAGGTATAAATGCGTGAGACATGAATGCGTGAGACTACTTCAAAACGACACGTCTGAATGGAATGATAGAAATTACTTAACTGCCTTTGAATTAGTTACAGAAAAAGTACCTAACTTTTCGCTGCTTTGGGTTCGCTTCTCATATATACTTCACTGAAATAACATGTTGTAGGTCATATTCAAATCATACCCAGCATATACATCCTATACAGCACCCAGAAGAGCCTAATCTGATCAGTATGTGATCTCATAACTCGGGTGCGTATATTCCAGTGAAGTCTCTGAAGCGTCGACGACGTAAACGAGGAAAGCATTTCTGTTAGTTCTACCCGCAAGAAACCCGTTGCTGTTAATTGAGCTAAGGACAGAAATCTGTGGCTCTAGTCTCCATAAGTCGTCTGTCATTATTAATAATTATCACATACATTTTGTATTTTTAAAACAATTGTTGACAACTATAAATTAAATAGATATAAATTCAAGAAATCATTTGCATCATCGATTTCAACAAACACTATTCCCTCACATTCATCACGACTAGTCATCGCATTACCTGCTATCTTCGTGCAGCAGCGGCACACAACTCACCTTCCTCACGACTGCAGCGCTACTGAGCTCCTGAATCATACGAGAAAATGTCACATCCGCTAGTTTACATAGACAACGTTACTAGTTTTAGATTTAGATTGACTTTAAATTTTAAACGTGAATTCAAAGTATGATTCTGCCGTAAGGTAATCTGTCAAAAAGGTTCCGTATATATCTAATAATTTTTGGGGTCCCAGATGAGAAAGTTTTGGCCTGTGCAATTGTTACGAGGTTCTTCTTATTGTTTCCATGTTGTTTATCCAGTAATCGCGCTGTAAAAGTGAATTTACTACATGCTATTGTTCTCCATCCACTAGCGTCAAGATGATTATTTAAGCTATCTCTTCTATTTATTTTCCTTGTGGAATTCCAGAATTCTAATCCTTGTTCAAAATGATATTTTTATTTTAATTTCGAGTGCCAAACTTAATCTCGAATCATCGCTCTAAATACACAGCTGGTGATGTCAGGGTACAGGTGGTTGTTAGCTAGGATTCAGGATGATGTTCAGGATGCAATTAGGCCTAGTAAAAGTCTTCGGTGTTTGTACTGAACATTCAACTAACCCCAAATTCGACATCACGCCACCTGACGCTGAACTACAAGTCAATCCCGGCAAATGTTCATGCCAGTAAACTTTTAATTTTTTTCAAACTAAAAACGTGACTGCTAGCACTCACTACGTAATGTCCGTACACATTGCACAACGTGGCTGCTGATTGCTCTATTTAATGTTTACGCCGTATTGTAATGAATCCATTGTATAGTATGAATCCATTTCATTTATTTTTTATGACGTTCATAAAAAATTATAAAAATGTTTTATGACGTTCATTTAGCCATGTTGGCCGAAAACCTTGAGCCCTTTGCATGTGTACCATAGTATAGAACTTAACTATTTATGACTTTGCGTTGATAGTAACTCTATCAAAAAAATTTTCGAGCGGACCAAACAAATCACAAGACGCTGTAATCAGCCGACACGTCTTTTTTTTCAAACCTGTATCTTGCAATAACAACTTTTCATAGGAAATGCGAGTAGTCTCCGCTTGCAGAAAATAAAATAGTTGTATGGACAACTCTGGTGTGTCAGCTCCGTGCAACGTTACCGGCATTTAAAAAACTACCGGAACTCTGAGGTTGAATTTCGATAGAAAAGCGACAAAATTGCCGAATTGTTGTTTAACTGTACGTGACCTAAGTAATTTTTCGTTCACTATTTCCTAGCATCCGTCGTTATTTTAAATCCATTTCTATTCACAGTTTGCGGTATCACATGACAACGCTGAGAAAACAGCTTTTAATGATTAGCATTACGTTAAGTTGGTTAGAGCATGGAGCACATATTATTGCATTTCTCATAGTCATCGTGATCTAAAACTGTATTTTAATTGAATTCACCTCATTCTAAATTCATCGAAAGCAGACGACAGTGGCAAGCCTTCGTCGTCCTCAGTTCATTGGACACCGCTGTCTAGGAAGGTTGTAGCGCTCATCGCTGTAAACGCTATCCCTGGAACTGATCTCCTTTAGAGAGCGTGATAAATATCCTGTACCAAAATCAAATTATTTAACAGCACCGCTGTAAATATTTTTGCTCTATTTTACTGCAATAGTGTATAAGCTCGTCAATGTTTGAACTTTATTGCGAGTTAACCGGAGCCGAATGACCACGGCCAAGGCTAGTCAGGCTGCCGTTAGATCTCGAAAGTCGAAACGTTCCAGCCTCCGCAAAAGTTTCTTGCTCGCTAGGATTTCAGTTCCACTAAAGTAAAATCAAAATTTAAAAGCGAATTGATTATAGGTTCCATAAATTTCGTGATTTAAATTACTCTTCGATCACTTACGTAATACAACTGTTAATCTTTATCCGATAAAAATCAAGTTTGAGTGCTTCTTGGATACTATGATACTTGATAGTGAGTGAAAATCCCATGTGATGTTCGCACTGCAGTATGGCTGAGAGTCGATGGCCGCATTCTATATATAGTTACTCGGCGAACTTTATGGTGATTGGTGAGTGCTAACCTTCTTAATTTAGTCAGTGGGATCATAAAATTAGTCATGAAATAATATGGTACTTGACCCTCAAATAAAATTAAAAAATTATTATTAATTTGTGCGGGAATCTATGACAGCCTGACCAACTGATAAGTTTCTTAATGTTAATGTGCCTAGTTGACTTAACTCTTTTGACATTTAGTGTAAGTTTTCATTCATCTGACAAGTCTTTCATTAAAAATGGTTTGGGCTTTGAGCAACTATCCACAATTTTTGCTTGAAAACAACATGCTAGCGTAGACTGTAGAGTATCCGATAGTATTTTGTGAATACAAATCCTCATGTGCTTACCAGGCAAAATAACAATAGACTTGGTTAGCTAAGTTTCTACTGTGTCACTGAGACTGAGAGCTTGCCTAAGACAGCTTGTACAACATATATTTCACGAGGACAAAAACCCGGTGCCGGTGGACGGAAGTCATAATTCTATAAAAGGGCTGGTAACTTTATTAAGCCCCCAGTAACTGACAACTACGCCGCCATTTAACTCGCGTTAGAGCTACTCCGAAATCCTGCCTGACTGTCGACGTCTTAGCTTATTCCTATATTGTATCTCTCATGTATTGAGCCCCGTATCAAGAAAAGTTCTATATAAGGAAGTGTCTTACTTATCCCTCACGCACTTAGTCAACGAATTCCTATCCTAAGGTTCAGGTAGAAATATATGATCAGTCAGGTGACGCTGAATATCATATATGGCTGCCTGACATGAGTGCGTTTTGATGAAAATATACTTGAGTGAACATTATGGATGATTCATGATTGGGATTTGGGAAACATGAGTTAGAAATGTGTTAATGAAATGTAAACTGGAAAACTGAGCCATGAATGGAACTTGAGAGATTGATTTGGCCGACCGGTAAACCGTGATGTCAATAAGTATAAAAAATATAACTCAGTACTCACTGCAGTGAGTGACAAAGAGCGCATTTTCTCGGCGACGAAAACTTGAGGTCACGGACGGACGGACAGACGGACGGACATGGCAAGTACAATAGTGCATTTTTTCCATAAATGAGAAAATGCGCTAATAATGGATGACGGTGAAACCAATTCATCTAACGGTACAAGAAATTGATGACAGTGAGACACCCAGTGAAGGAAAAACATTATTACACACATATACGAACATGTCAGTATACTTTGGCAAGCCTTTTCTCACTCAGGAACAATGTGATTTTAACGTTGAGAATAAGTTGCCTGGAAATTTAATAATGTGTTATAAGGGGAAAAAACATTAGGGTAAATAGATTTCGATACGTACTATATAATAATGGGGAACTTAGTCCATAAGTTTTGTTTACGGATTAAGCTGCACCAAACTAGTAACGCAGCTATATAGCACCCTAGAAAGTTCCAGCCTTCTCGTGGTGCGGGCTTCATGGACCGCGAGTTGTGAATATTTCAACGCTTGCGAGGGGCTGGCGGCCGAACCATATAGCGGGAACCCTACATTCGAGCAAATCTTAGGGGGAAAATATCGTGAGTGAGTGGGGAAAATCTTAGTATAAATCTTCTTTCAAGAGTATTTTCGGACATAATTTAATTGAAACTGCACTCTTACGGAGAGGTTCACGTTGCAGATTTCCATTATTTCGTTTCAACTTCTGCCTTATTAGTGGTTGGCACTTCTACGATTTTCGTCACCTGCGAAATAAAAACGTTATTCAGAGAATTATATCAAGACTAAAAACAAGTTAACAAGTGAAATTTTTATGATTAGATGAATATACTTAAATGAATTGATAAAAAATTCTTCGAGGTCAATTAAATCGATGAAAGTAAATTTTGAATTTAAGTTTACTGATTAGACTTCAATTATTCCTTCTATAGGAATTGAAGCAATCCTGCACCATGTGTCGTCGTTGGCCCGTGATAGCGGCTGGTAATATGGCCACCAAAGTTGATAACTTTTTCGGTTCAAGATTAACGCTATGCCTTTCTCGGTCCATGGTAGCATTTTTTCATTTCCATTGCACCAAACTTGCAGTCATGTCGCAAACGCTCGGCTATAAGGCTGTATCGACAAGCGTTCGTTGACGCCGTTTGTTCGCTATCGATTAGACTCGCAGTTACCGCCCATTGGCCAGCTATAACACGGATCGCTACCTGGGAAATAAAATTCGTGGTTATGTCTTTAGCAACGCTATGATGTTTGTGAGGAAATTTCTACACTGTTAATTGACCAATTGATTTCAATAAATACTACAACTCGTGTATGTTTGTAAATAAACTTTAATCTACTTACCATTTCGGACCAACATCGCGAACACCTCGGTGCTTCTTACCATCAATGAAATAAAATTATAATCCGTACAATAGTTCAACATGGGAGTCATTCCAGTTGAAAATAAAATCACTAATGGAAAGAAACTATTATTTCAGCCTCATTACCACAGATCATTTGCCACATTTATGGTGAATAGCATATGTCTTATTATTGGTTGTTAATACATTTTCAACAGTTTTGTTTATATGACCTCAAGTATTGCATTGCAATGATTTATTAGTTATTTTATATTCGGCACTGCTGTGTTGCTGGCATATTGCAAGCCAATCGTGACGAAAATGACTGCTGGTATCACATATGATGCACGAGGCTTCAACAGAACACATGTGCCTTGCACATTGTTGACTTGAACCATTCACTCTAATAACCAATTCGTTGGCACTTACAGACAAATTATTAATTAATAACTATCATTAATTATTATGTGTAGCTAGATGACGGCAGAGTATTTACATTTTATTATTATTATTTATTTATTATTTACTCCTCAGGCCTAAAACAAATAATCAACACATCAATTTTTTATTTTTATTTTTGCTGATATTGTAGATCTGATCAAGATGTTTATAATGCAGCTCGTATGTGGGTACAATTTACATGCATTGGTTTGTACTTAAAAAGATTTCTAAGTTATAGAAAATTCTGACAATCTGTATATATGAGAATATTTTTTCAAATTGATAGGTTCGCAGATTGTCATAATGTTGTACATTAAAAAGCATCACTGTATCAAACTCCAAGCAGGTGTGTTTAGCATCAACTTTTTTTATCGGTTTCATTTGTTTGACTCTCCTGAATCCTTGAAATTTTCTGCCCATTAAGCAATAATTCCTTTCGTTCTGGAGCTACGACATCGAGAGATTTACCCGATTTGTTTAAAAATAAATGCCTATCGACTTTAAAAACTATTTTCATTTATTTACATATTTTTCAATACTCTTGGGTAAAACACATCGCACAGAACTCATTCACGCTTGCGGCACTTATTCCCAACGCTTATTTTACAGATTATGGATCGTATTTAACATTAAAAAAATATTTTATTGAGTAATACACGAGCTCCTACCGAGCGAGTCAACCTGCGATCCAAAAACATATCAATAAACATTATAACGCTTAAAATTTCACTCTAGGCATCTGACGTTGAATCAGCGTTATCTCGTCATTATACGTCGATTGAACTTTGTTTCCATGTTATAGGCCAGGCCGGTGATTTATTCCAACAATAATTGAGATGTAATTTCTCATCTATCGAATTATTTTGTTACGAGTTTATCATGATCCGTATCAATAAACACTTACTTATCACGCATTGATTTGTCGCAGGCATTAGACAAGCACGATCGCGTGCAGCGGCGGCAGCTTGAGGCCGGCAACCTCGGCGGCGACATGAAGCAAACGCGCGTCGTGCACATCGAGGTGAGACCTGTTAACTGAGCGCGAGGCGTGATTGTGTGTGCACTGTTCGAAATAAATGTGATTATGCACGGGGAGAGTGATTGCCGATAGTGGTAGTGGCAAGTATATTTCACTTCGAAAGTTGGGATAAAATTAAATAAATAATTCTCTATTTGCATTTTTAATAAGTAATTTAATCGAAATTATCTAAAATGCTGGCTAAAAATTAAGAGAAATGGCAGGAATTTCGAAGTAAGAAGCACTTGCCGATACTACCAACGGATAATACTATTTCCGTGTATAAGCATCTTAACAAGGGTGAATAAAACGGTCTGATCGGCGTTCCAGTGGCCGGCCCCTCCGAGAAAATAAACTGATTCGCCGTTATTTCAAATATTGTGCGGGTTTCATGTCTTGACTTGAAAAAACGGAGTAACGGTGTTTTTTCACGTGCTGGCTGGCAATTGTTATGCCGGAAGACCGTTTTACGACAGTTTTTCGAGGACTCGTACGTTGCTATTTACCTTCATATTTTATGGCTTAAATTATGGCTGGGATTTGTTGCTGCATGGAAATGATTGTGGTCATCTATAATGTCTGATTTTTCCGCTGTGGTTATCGACATCCGCATTGATCTGCAAATTGTTGAAGAAAGTCGACGTGTTGACGATATTGGTCTCGAATCCTACCCTTAGCGAATTTTGTTTCCAAGTTTTCTTTAGCATGTGATATTTTTTGTCGAATTTCATCTCTGAAATTTTAATGTTTAAACAACTTAGGGCAGTGAAGCGACTGATATATAAATAAAATAATACCCTAATGCAGCTACGGAGCCTACGACGGTGCTTCTTTGCGGTACCTCGCATCACTCACGTCATAGTCACCTACATGAGTAACTGGTACCTGAGGGTGAGTGTTGTAGTGGTTGCTGCTCCCTCACTAGTGACTGGTGCCTCAGGGTGAGTGTTGTAGTGGTTGCTGCTCCCTCACTAGTGACTGGTATCTCAGGGTGAGTGTTGTAGTGGTTGCTGCTCCCGCGCTAGTGACTGTGTAGTCACTGTAGCGGCTAAAACTCACCGAAAAATGTGTCATTTGAACTTCACTGTTTTGGGTAATCGCGTCGGCACGCTTAAGATCCAATATTTCTAAACTAATACTAATGATTGGATTTAATTGTTGCTCTAGACTAGAGCATCGGGCTGTAGCTTCGGATAGTATTTTTTAAATACTATCTAACTGTAATTTTTTTATGTAAACATCCGCCGAATTAATCCTCTTCAAAGGATTCATAAAGGATAACTATTACGATAATTGAACGCTTTACCTAGTTAGAAACAAACCAGGATTAATAGCAAGCCATTGACGTATTTGTTACTAATGCCAAATTATTTTATATTGAAAATACATAGAGTTTCTGTATGGCATCTGTCTATTCCTAATAATGTATTAATGTAGAGTGTTTCTGAGAATTTCATGTCGGTGAAATGCAATGTATATTTTCACCCATTACCTTTGCTTTATGCACACTTTTGCGTCACTGATTCGCAATCAATTTTTTCTTTAGTAGAGTTGCGTTTGTTGTGAAAAAAATCGTCCTCGGTATTCATCTTCTGTTTGTAGTCGTGTATAACTAATGTATTTATCCGTTGTCTTTCATTTTCTTTTTATGCTGCAGTAATTATGAGTTAAATTTCAGAGATTGTTCAGATTATCGAATGTAAAAAGGGGGAAAATGATATTGGGTATGACTAAAAGAATCGGGATTAAAGAAGCAAGCAATAACGAGTCGAAGGCCACAAAAAATATTCGGTATGAGGGGTGGGGTAACAATCAGATTAATGAATAGGTCAAATTGTCCAAATAGTGACACACTTTGTGGCCATAGCATTGATACGCTCTTGTTTTCAGCCGAACTGGGTCAGGATGATCTAAATAAGGACACAAAAAGTGCATCTCACTTACGATGACATGTGGAACAGCCTCCCCGATGACATCGTTGGCGCTCCAAGTATGAACGTGTTCAAGAACAGACTAGATAAAGCTATGGAGAAATGTATGTTCAGATTTGAAATGCCTAGCATCATATCGAATCTGGTGGAAGTCTAGTAGCTACTTCAAATTATTGTCAGTCATGAAAAGATCCGGTGAAATGACACGATTTTAGATCTTCTGTGAACAAGGTACGAAAAAGAAAAGATTCGGCGACAGGCCACATCAGGCCTACACTTCAGCGCCGAGATCACTATGTTATGTTATGTTATGCTATGTTATGTTATGCTATGTTATGTTATGCTATGTTATGTCATGTCATGTCATGTTATGTTATGGTAAATATCTCTGGGTTGTATGAGTGCAGTTGCTGGTGGTACTGGTGCTGGTGCTGGTGCCCTGGCCGGGGTCGCTGCCCCCTCGCTCCCCGTGCCCCAGGGAGAAGGCTGCCCTCGTCAGGAAAGTTCTCGAGAAGGTCAGAACTATAACTAGTTAGTAATTAGTCTTGTATTACTAATTATGTATTGTATTCATGGTCATTTCCTTACTTTTTCTGCTAAACAATAATTAGCGGTATTTTGGTTTATGCTCCAAAAAAATTTTTTTTTGCTGTAAAAACTGTTCGCCATTGTTATAAGATTTATCGAAGGAACAATACCCGATGAAATAGCATGTAATGCTAGTGTTGTTATTATTACGTTAGAATTATTGCGAGCTGGTGATGTATTTTCATTTTTGTATTATGTTAAATTAATTAGCCTCTATAGAGTCTCGAAAGAATTCAATAGTTTAATACCGTTATGCAACTGCCACAAACTTTTTATATATGGGGTCCCAGTTGTTCGATATCTACAGAATGGTTCTTCTTGGGCCAATGTTTGCCGATGATCCCTCTTAGAATAGAATAGAATCGAAGTGTCGGCACTGAAGAAATAGGCCCATTGCCTGTTACCGATTCTTGAATTTTTTGTGACTTGATTCACAAGGGATCCGGCCTTTGGAACCCGATCTTTCCATAACTGACGATTGATTACATTGTTTCATTTGATTACACATTGTTTCATTTGGAGAGACTATTCTCATTTATTCTTTAAGTTCGTATGAAACTAATCGCAACATAATTCGAATAAAATGCGTCTTTTTTTAACGAACATTGATTCTGATTATTGAATTTCATTTGAACTCCACCCCTTAGTGTTTAGTGTCTGTTAGTGCTCAGCCGGAAAGATTCGAATTAACTTTAAACATTAAAGCCCAAAATTGCCATTGCGCCTCAACAAATTAGAAGCACAAGCTTAGTAAGCATTTGGTCATTTAATATAGACAAAATGAAAATGATTAGAGAGTTTTAAATAGTACACTATTTACTCATAATTGGATGCGTAGTAAATTACTGAGACGAAGAGTTTTATCATCTCCATTATCTCATTAATAAAAAAGTAATTACTCGTAACAAATTTGGTAATACACTGCAAAGCTGAAGAGAGTTTGATGATTTCAGTTATCTCGTCATAACGGGAATCTTGTCATAACGTTATCATTCACTAAGTATAACTGATGTTATAAGATGTTACCAAGTAAGTCTTCAGTTATGGAAAGATCGGGTTCCAAAGGCCGGATCCCTTGTAAATCAAGTCACGATCAGTACAAGAATTGGCAACAGGCCATGGGCCTATTTCTTCAGTGCCGACACTTCTATTCTATTCTATTCTTTCCATTCTATTCTATTCTATCTATTCTATTCTATTCTATTCTATTCTATTCTATTCTATTCTATTCTATTCTATATTCTATTCTATTCTATTCCATTCTATTCCACTATATTCCATTCCATTTTATTCTATTCCATTCTATTCCACTATATTCCATTCCATTTTATTCTATTCTATTATATTCCATTCTATCCTATTCTATTCCATTCTATTCTATTCTATGCTATTCTATTCTATTATATTCTATTCTATTCCATTCTATTCTATTCTATCCTATTCTATTCCATTCTATTTCATTCCATTCTATTCTATTGCATTCTATTCTACTCTATTCGATTCCATTCCATTCCATTCTATTCTATTCACTCCTGAACCATCCCTACCAACTACACTCAGCGCTGGCTGCCGGTGCTGGAGCGCGTCAGGTCTCGTCTGCCGCTGGAGTGTCCCCTGCACCCGCTGCGCGACGTCTTCGCCGCGCATGAAGCGCACAAGCGACAACGCAACGCGCAGTGGCAGTGCGCGTGTTGCGGTAAAACTTTCCGTAGTGAAGCGCATCTTGACCTGCACCTTGCCACGCGGCACCACGACATGATCAATGAGGTGAATATTTGTGAATATTTAATAATAATAGTAATATTTAATAATTAAATTAATAATAACAATACTTAATAATAATTTAAATTAATAATGCATCTCGTATTATACGATATGCATATATTGGGTTTGGTTTCCTGTTGTCCTTGGAATCGACAACCTAATAATTGTTATCGGTAAAATTGAAAGGTTTGTTTCATTGATAGTATTTTAAAAGGTAAACGATTATGAAATTATTGCTTAAATTGCGAATTGACAATAAATTTCACTAGCAAATAAATGTTAAGAAAGTTCATCATATTTCACCATAAATGTTTTAGAGACCAGCTCCATCATCTATTCAAAGTTCAAGCAATAATAGCATGAACAATTGAACCCCCATATAAGTCTTTAAGCTATCTAAAAATACATATTAACTATTGTTTATTTTTTTAATTTAACCTGTCAAATTTCCGACACTGGAACAATATTTTTAGCTGAGGAAATTTTGTTTTTTTTTTCAGCGAAGACGACCATACAAACCTTTTCAAATCCTACTCGTGAATGATGAAAAATTTATTTATACTAATTTGAATAACAGTATGATTTACTAATAACATATAATATAAGCAACAATATGACGATGTAATAACAATATATAAGCCACGATGTGATGACATTAAAACAGTAGGTAATATATAACACAATGGTGGTGGGTCAGCAAGAGGTCAGCGTATGTCTGGCCGACTAGATATATTTGATATATAATAATACCATACCTATATTGTGGCAGGAATAACACGATATTATAACAACTATATATAACTATAATCACTGTTGATGTGTCAGCAAGAAGACAGCGTATGTCTGGCCGACTACTGTGACGTGATGAGATGTGATGTGCTGCTCAGCAAGACCTCCTCCATGGAGCTGCCGCCCCCCACCGCCCTCGATGTCTGGACCCAACACGCCCTAGCCCTGCCTTCCCTTCTCACATGCGATCGTCCCTAGTTTATAAATTTAGTTGTGCACGATGTGCATCTGCGTACGTCGGAATGACGGCACGCAACCTTTACACTAGGGTCGCTGAGCATAAAGGGAGGAGTTATAGGACTGGGCAGTTACTATCGCGCCCCCCTCATTCGGCTGCGCGCACTCACGCCGAACAGTGCAACGTTCTAGTGTCCGACACTGACTTTAAGATTTTAGCTTATAGTTCTGGTGCTTCCGATCTGCGCATTTTGGAATCGTTGTATATTTTTAAAGAGAAGCCTTGTTTAAATTCTGCCCTTTGCCTGTAAATTTAGGTTTTAACTTCTGTTTTTTTTTTGTTTTTTTACTTATGACTCCAAACTTTATTAATTTTCTGACTGTATTTGTGTTCTAGATTTATCGAACTGACGATGGAGCTGGTCTCCGAAACGTTTTCAATAGAGAAATGCTGAATTTTTGTGGAGTTTTCTTAGCTTTTAAATTTCTACATATAACTTAAAATATCACTTTATTGCTTTGTTTATACTAAATATATAACTTAAAATATCACTTTATTGCATTGTTTATACTACAGATAACTTAAAATATCACTTTATTGCATTGTTTATACTATATATAACTTATAATACCACTGTATTTCATTGTTTATACTACATATAACTTAAATTATCACTGTATTTCATTGTTTTTACTTATTATTATATATCGTTTACAATATAGCACAATGTTACTCAGTGTCCGTCAAAGTGACCATTAATATGGAGACAGTAACCAAAATTATGTCATCACACATGATTGTGACACTGTTTTTTATCTCTAAACTTCAGTTTACCGTTTAAACTTCAGTATGTTTAAAAATCTGCATCGTATAGATGGTTTATAGTCTATTTGTACGTAAATGTATCAGTATGTTTATAAATCAACATCGTGCATTTGAATTATAGTCTATTTGTACGTAAATATATCGAGCAAATAACCATTTGTACTCTTAACAAATTCAAGATATTGATTGAATCTTTTCGTTGAGTCATTCATAAAACGCAGTTTATTTATTATTATATCATGAAGATATCTATCGTCTTCCGTTCAATATTTATTATTAGTATAATTCATTTATTTAAATTTACGATAAAAAACTTAAAATCGTTTTCGAAATTTTTAAATTTACAGTAAAAAAGTCAAAATCGTTTTCGAAATTTTTAAATTTACAGTAAAAACAAGTCAAAATCGTTTTCGAAATTTTTAAATTTACAGTAAAAAAAGTCAAAATCGTTTTCGCAATTTTTAAATTTACAGTAGAAAATAGTTAAAATCGTTTTCGAAATTTTCAAATTTACAGTAAAAAATAGTTAAAATCGTTTGCAAAGTTCTCAACAAATCCGTTCAATCTTCCAGACGCAGACGACGCGGGTGGGGCCAACATGGACGGGGATGAAGGCCCGGGCCCCGAGGGGGATGACGGGGACACGGGGGGCCCCATACGGGGCCTGGGGGGGCCCCGCGAGGCGCCCCTGCGCCCCCTGCACTCGTGGCGGGACTCTTGTAACGAGGAACATTTGGCCGAGCTGCGGGCCAAGTGTCAGGTGCTGTCATCATTACCTTGTATGGCATTATTATGGCATAATTACCTTATCTGGCACTATTATGACATGATAACTACCTTATATGGCAGTCTTCTGCCATATGAGGTTTTATCATTACGATGCTTAATGAGGTTTTATCATTACCACGTACTATCATACCCGAGGTACTATCATTACCCGACAACATTTCTTCTCGCTTCGAGTCACCGACATGTGGAACAGCCTCCCTGATAGCATCGTTGACGCTCAGAGTATGAACGCCTTCATGAACAGACTAGACGAAGCTATGCAGGAGCATATATGTTCAGTCTTAAAATGCCTAGCAAATTACGGACCAGGCAATAAGTCCAGCAGCTATCTCAATCAATCGTCAGCTATGGAAAGATCGGGTTCCAAAGGCCGGATCCCTTGTGAATCAAGTCACGAAAAGTTCAAGAATCGGCAACAGGCCATGGGCCTTTTTTTTCAGTGCCGACACTTATATTCTAGTCTATTATATCTGCATAGCATTCTTATGCCATAATATTACTTTATCTGCATCTATCTACCATAAGTGCCTTGTTTGTCATTACCCGTCCATAATTTTTCCCTCTGACATCCTCTTTCTATGACAACAATATTTACGAACTTGACTGGTAAACCCGCTATTTTCCCTGAGTTTTGACGGAACATAAATGAACTATTGATCATAATTTGAACTCGCTACTCTTAAATTTACGAACGTGACTTATAAACCCGCTATTTACTCTCAGTTTAACCGAACATAAATGAACTATTGATCATAATTTGAGCGCTAATACTTGAATTATTAATACAGATGCTGATCCAGCACTGCATTGCTGGACTCGTCCTCAACCTCACTCTGGATCAGGTCCGGGACGTCGAGGGTGAGACGTCGTCTCTATATATTAAATTCGCAAGAATTTCGTATGAATTAGAGAAATGAACAAATAGTTTTATATACAGAGCGGTGCTTTTGTTGGTAGCGAAAAGGTGCTGAAGCATGAAATTTTTCAGGTGATTGCTGGTGCTTAAAGTAATCTTTAATATTACGTTCCATGGTATAGGTACTTTAAGTAACCTCTAATGGTACGTTGCATGGTATAATTTAAGTAACGCTTGATGGTACCTTCATGGTATACTTTAAGTAACCTCTAATGGTAAATTCCATGTTATACTTCAAGTAGCGTTTAATGGTACGTTCCATGGTATAATTCAAGTAACGTTTAATGGTACTTTGCATGCTATACTTTAAAGTAGCGTTTAATGGTACGTTCCGCGTTTTACTTTAAGAAACGTTTAATGTTACGTTCCATTATATACCTTGAGTAACGTTTAATGGGACTTTACATGCTACTTTAAGTAGCGTTTAACGGTACGTTCCATGGTATACTTTAGGTAACGTTTAATGGTGCTTTGCATGCCATTCTTTAGGCAGCGTTTAATGGTACGTTCCATGGTATACTTTGGGTAACATCTAATGGTAATGTGCAAGCTATTTTAAGTAGCGTTCAATGGTACTTTGCACGCTACTTTAAGTAGCGTTTAATGGTACTTTGCACGCTACTTTAAGTAGCGTTTAATCCACCACGCTAACATGTCACTCGTGTCACAGCGTCGCTGCAGCGGAGCGTGTGTTGGTACCTGACGTGTGAGCGGTACTGGGAGGCTGCCACCGTGGACCACTTGGCCTTCCCCTGGAGCCTCGTGACCTCCGCCGTGCTGCTCCTCACGCTGGGCGTGTCCCTGGCCTACTACCTCGTCTGGGGCCTCGCAGAGTGAGTCCTGGGGCCTGGCAGAGTGAATCATGAGGCCTGGCAGAGTGAGTCCAGAGGCCTGGCAGAGTGAGTCCTCAGGCCTGACAGAGTGAGTCTTCAGGCCTGGCAGAGTGAGTCCTGAGGCCTGACAGAGTGAGTCCTGAGGCCTCGCAGAGTGAGTCCTTAGGCCTGTCAGAGTGAATCCTGAGGCCTGGCACAGTGAGTCCTGAGGCCTGGCAGAGTGAGCCCTGTGACTTGGCAGAGTGAGTCCTGAGGCCTGGCAGAGTGAGTCCTGAGGCCTGGCAGAGTGAGTCCTGAGGCCTGGCACAGTGAGTCCTGATGCCTGGCACAGTGAGTCCTGATGCCTGGCAGAGTGAGTCCTGAGGCCTTATGAGATGTGATGTGCTGCTCAGCAAGACCTCCTCCATGGAGCTGCCGCCCCCCACCGCCCTCGATGTCTGGACCCAACACGCCCTAGCCCTGCCCTACCACCGCCCCTACCATGGTTAGTGGTATACATGGTTAATTTGCAGTACTATGGTACTATGGTACTTGACATGGGTAATGTACCGCCCTCGATGTCTGGACCCAACACACCCTAGCCCTGCCCTACCACCGCCCTATACATGGTTAGTGTAATGTGGTGCTATACATGATTAATTTGCAGTACTATGGTACTTGACATGGTTAAAGTGCAGTACTGTGGTGCTATACATGGTTAGTGTGCAGTGGTGCTATACATGGTTAGTGTGCAGTGGTGCTATACATGGTTAATATTTTCTCTTCAATGTAATCCCCGAAAAACTGAGATTAAATATTTTGGAATTTCTCGTTGTGTAAACATTATAATCAATGCAACTCTTCCTCCTGTATTTCTGCTTAACTTAAGAAATTATCAATAGTTTGTTGTTGTGAATATTCGGCTTATAAGGCCAGCTTTTCATATTTGATTTGATAAACGCCGCTTGTCATGGAACAAACTCGTAAGATCCTGACAGTAACAACGCGGTAGCCATGCTACCATGTCACGCGCGCTTGTCAAAAAGTAACCACTCAGTAGCCGCGCCACCAGGACTTGTCAAAAAGTAACCACTCAGTAGTCGCGCCACCCGGGCTTGTCAAAAAGTAACCACTCAGTAGCCGCGCCACCCGGGCTTGTCAAAAAGTAACCACTCAGTAGCCGCGCCACCCTGGCTTGTCAAAAAGTAACCACTCAGTAACCACGCCATCCGGGCTTGCCAAAAAGTAACCACTTAGTAGCCGCGCCACC
>NW_025945959.1:0-2099 GCF_000764305.2 Hyalella azteca | reverse complement strand
CTCTCAACGCTTAACCTTACAACGCTTAACCTTACAACGATTAACACTACAACGGTTAACCCTACAACGTTTAACGCTACAACGCTTAACCCTTCAAAGCCTAACCCTACAACGCTTATCTTTACAATGCCAAACTCTACAACGCTCAACAAATCGAAGCTTAACCCTACAATGCCTATCCCTATAACGCTTAACCCTATAACGCTTGTCCCTAAAACGCTTAGCCCTACAACGCCTAACTCTACAACGCTTAACACTACAACGCCTAACCCTACAACGCTGAGCCCTACAACGTTGAACCCTACAGTGCTTAACCCTACAACGCTTAACTCTACAACGCTTAACCCTACAACGTTTAACCCTACTACGCTTAACCCTACAACGCTTAACATTACAACGCCTAACTTTACAGCGCCTAACTCTACAGCGCTTAACCCTACAACGCTTAACCAGTCAAGGGTAATCTCTACAAGGATTAACCTTACAACGCTCAACCATATAACGCTCAACTATACAACGCTTAACCCTACAACACTTTACCCTACAACGCTAAACCCTACAACGTTTAACCCTACAACGCTTAATCCTACAACGCTTATCCCTACAACGCTTAACCCTACAACGCTTAACCCTACAACGCTTAACTCTTCAACGCTTACCCAATCAAGGCTGAACCCTACAACGCTTAACCTTACAACGATTAACCCTACAAGGCTTAACCCTACAAGGCTTAACCCAACAGCGCTTAACCCTACAACGCTTAACTCTACAACGCTTAACTCTACAACGCTTAACTCTACAACGCTTACCCAATCAAGGCTGAGCCCTACAACGCTTAACCTTACAACGCTTAACACTACAACGCTTAACCCTACAACGCTTAACCCAACAACGCTTAACCCTACAACGCTTAACCCTACAACGCTTAATCCTACAACGCTTAACCCTACGACGCTTAATCCTACAACGCTTAACCATACAACGCTTAACCCTACAACTCACAACTATGTAACGCTAAACTCTACAACGCTTAACCCTACAACGCGCAACCCTACAACACTTAACCCTACAACGCTTAACCCTACAACGCTTGACCCTACAACGCTTAACCCTACAACGCTTAACCCTGCAACGCTTAACCCTACAACGCTTAACCCTACAACGCTTAACCCCTACAACGCTTAACCTACAACGCTAATTAACCCTACAACGCTTAATCCTCCAACGCTTAACCTCTCAACGCTTAACCTTACAACGCTTAACCTTACAACGATTAACACTACAACGGTTAACCCTACAACGTTTAACCCAACAACGCTTAACCCTTCAAAGCCTAACCCTACAACGCTTATCCTTACAATGTCAAACTAAAACGCTTAACAAATCAAAGATTAACCCTTCAACGCTTAACCCTACAACGCTTAACCCTACAACGCTTATCTTTACAATGCCAAACTCGACAACGCTTAACCCTACAATGCTTATCCCTATAACGCTTAACCCTATAACGCTTGGCCCTAAAACGCTCAGCCCTACAACGCCTAACTCTACAACGCTTAACACTTCAACGCCTAACCCTACAACGCTGAACCCTACAGTGCTTAACCCTACAACGCCTAACTCTACTACGCTTGACCCTACAACGCTTAACCAGTCAAGGGTAAACCCTACAACGCTCAACCATACAACGCTTAACTTTTCAACGCTTAACCCTACAACGATTAACCAAACAAGAATTACCATACAAATTTAACCTTACAACGCTTAATCCTACAACGCTTAACCCTATACCGCTTAACCCTACAAGGCTTAACCCCCACAACGCATAACCCTACAACGCTTATTCTTGCAACGCTTAACACTACAATGCCTAACCCTTCAACGCTTACCCTCAAAACGCTTAACCCTACAACGCTTAACCCTATAACGCTTCAACCTACAACGCTTAACTCTACAACGCTTAACCCTACATCGCTCAACCAGTCAAGGCTTAACCCTACAACGCTCAACCTGACGAGGCTTAACCCTACAACGCTTAAATCTACAACGCTTAACCCTACAACGCTTAACCCTACAATGCTTAAACCTACAACGCTTAA
>NW_025945958.1:0-55459 GCF_000764305.2 Hyalella azteca | reverse complement strand
ATTTTTGAATACTATGCGTCTCTATACATAATTTAAATCACTTTTCCTGTTAAGTTTGTGTACTTACATACACTAAAATACGATTTTTCAAGTGTACGAATATTTATTTCTCCCCACTGTATATAGTTTGTGTGTCACTCCCCGGGTGAAGTCATTTTCGCAGAGGCAGGATAAAATTCTGGCTAGAACAGAGTGTACCAATCGAAATCTAATTGTGGTTAGAAGCCCTTTTCCGGATTTATAGTGTCCTAAGAGTATGACAAGGGGCTAAAAGTATGACAAGAGCTGAGAGTATGACAAGAGCTGAGAGTATGACAAGAGCTGAGAGTCTGATAAGGTGCTAAGGAGTCGCCCTGCAAGCGCGGCCTAATCGGACATTAGCTGCTGAGTTACCTGCTCTCAGCGGCCAAGGCAGCCCCTGTTGCAGAGTGTCCGAATTTTGTTAGGGTCGGCGCCTGGCCTGGAAAAGTCAATCAACTGGGCGTCTCAACTGGTGAAATCACTCAACTGAGTACCTCACCTAGCAAAGTCAGTCAACTGGGTATCTCACCTGGTGATGTCATTCAACTGGTAGTCAGCTACATGAAGCCACACGTGGCCGCCTCTGTAGAGAATCAATTTATGCTGAATTGCTTGAATTTGTTTTTAAGAATTGATTAAATTACTCAAGATAATGAAACTTGAAAGAGATATATTATAATCTTAAACTGATGCGATTAAATTAATTTCATGATTCAATCCCTTCAAATGAATGAAACCTAGATTTTATTGACTGAAATAAAATATTGGTCGCGAATCGTGGATTAATTGAACGGTCAGTATATAGTAAGCATTAGGTTTCGTTTTAATTTTCGACTGAATCAAATAATCAAAATAGTTTAATTATATATGTATATATATCGCTGTGTTTTAGACCCTTAGCTCTCGTGGCTCTCGCGGCTTCGATTTTAATAGCTCACCATGTGTGCACTCGTGATAAATGCATGGGTCATATTGTTCCAAAAAGTGATTATCAAATAGACACTTTCTCTTACACGGTGCGAGGAGGAAGCACCAAATGACCAAAACTGGGTCAGAATGATCCACACAATGAATAAGAGGCATCGCTATTCGGACAAAGTCACAATCATATCTCTGAGTTTACCCGTCACCAGTTTCTCACGGTACGCGAGAAACTGGTTAAATGCATAGCACGAGAATTTACTGCACGTGTGTCTTACGAGTCTTTTGGAGACATTTGGAGTGGAATTTAGACTCACGTGTCTTTACTGTAACACGTCTGTCCCTGAAAGGCTGTCCTGATGTCATCGACTTGCAATTGCTCCAACAGTTGTCGCAGTTCATTTTCTTCCAAGCCACAGTACTTCAGCGCTATGGAACCAAACCTGCACGGGGAAACAAATGAGATTGACAGCTTTCACAAATGTTCCCATCACATCTGCAACAATGACGAATAGACTCGTAGTTTAGGTGAGACTCGTAACATACGTGAGACTCGTAGTATACGTGACACTCGTAGTATACGCAAGCCTCGTCGTATATATGAGACTCGTAGTATATGTGAAACTCGAAAAATTAGCGTGGGAACATTTTTTTACTGTTGTACTCAACCTAAAGGCTTGTGAACTGCACGCTAACATCTTGTTATACGGAGCAATGGCTCGTATGGCCCGGACTATGGCCCCACAGCTGCCGGGCTCGGGGTTACAGACCCACAAATGGGGAGGCGGTGGGGCTGGAAGACGCACCCCAAGTGTCGCTTCAACCCCAGCATCGTGTCCCTCCGCGCACAGTGGTGGGGCCTTGGCTTCAGCCACGCTATCCCAAGAGGCATCCTGCGGCCATATCCTCACCTCTGCGATCAACACAACAAATGAATTTTGCTTCAGAGTTCTTGCTCTGGCCTAGAATGATCTGCCTCATTAAGCATCTCACTGCCAAGCTACAGCCACTACTAAGCTTGAAAACAAACGGCACTATAGTAGCCTAGTATAGGTACTGCCATCATTCCTCAAAAACGCATGCAATGGAGAGGCATGACGATTAACTGGCATACGGCACTCGACGGACACTGGGGAGTTCTGAGCATAACGTAAATATAAGAGGGAGAGACGACTTCGCCAATGAAAAGCGTGACCAAAAGAAGAGGCTTTTAACAGCACCTCCTAAGCTCTTCTGTAGAATAAGAATTGCGAATATTTCTGTATTTAATTTGTTAACATTATTATTCACCGCCATTTTTATGTCCGCCATTTTTTATCTCGCCATTTCTCCAACATATCTAATAGCAGTTATCTTTTTATTTACTGTGTCGTATGTTGACTAATCTTTACCTATGTATATATTTAGTGAACTATTTCCGAAACTTGTTAATTATTGAAAATGTCGAGAAGAATCTGTTCTTAGCCAAGTCTGAAGATAACTAATTGTTATGGCTCCTATATTATTAATTTACCGACGATATCAAGAGTTGATTATTAACTATTATTCTCTTGAAGGTGGAGGTCGCACCTCCGTCTGTACTTACCAAGTCGATTGTACCTGCCCTGCAGGGCGCCCAAGTTAAGGAGGCCGTGCAGTGCGAAGGTCAGGAACGTCCTTGCCGCCGTAGAAATTGAAGCGACAGCGGCGACGCTGGCAGAACTGCTGATCCTGCCGCTAAACCTAATGAGTTGACACCTGCACGTGGCAAAACTTTCAGTTAGTTGATATACCAGCAAGCGGCAACACACTCAGAGTTTGTTGGCATCTGCATATGGCAACAATAGTAGTTAGTTGACACCTGTAGGTGGCAACATCTGAAGGGTAAGTGTTGACATCTGCAGGAGACAACACAAATGCAGTTAGTTTACGTCTGCATGTGGCAACACATATGCAGTTAGTTTATATCCGCACGTGGCAACACTATAGTAGAGTAAGTTGACATCTGCATGTGGCAGCAGCAGTGGAGATAGTTCAGTGGTCCACAAGTGGTCCAATGGTTGACAAGTAGATTAAGTTGACAACTGACACACCAGTAGATTAACTTGACAACTGGCACACCAGTGGAGTAAGTTTACAACTGACACACCAGTGCAGTAAGTTGACAACTGGCACACCAGTGAGGTAAGATGACAACTGACACACCAGGGGAGTAAGTTGGCAACTGGCGCACCAAGTGAGGCAAGTTGACAACTGACACACCAGTGGAGTAAGTTGACAACTGACACACCAGTGAGGTAAGTTGACAACTGACTCAGCAGTGGAGAAAGTTGGCAACTGACACTCCAGCGTAGTAAGTTGATAACTCACACTCCAGTGTAGTAAGTTGACAACTGACACACCAGTGAGGCAAGTTGACAACTGACACACAGTGGAGTAAGTCGACAACTGACACACCAGTAAGTTAAATTGACAACTGGCACATCAGTGGAGTAAGTTGTCAACTGACACACCAGTGGAGTAAGTTGAGAACTGACACACCAGTGGATTAAGTTAACTGATTCCCCAGTGGAGTAAGTTGACCACTGCCCATTCATTTAGGTCAGTGGTTCCCAAACTTTTTCAGGTTGGCGCCCCCTTTGGCTCCCTAGTGAATTTCTAGCGCCCCCCACAGACATACGCCTCTTTCTTGAAATTTAGTACGCCGCAATTTTAAAAGATAAAGGTTAAACACCAATGTGTATTTTACAAATAGAACCCTATTTAGTGAACCAATATGTTTTCAGCTGTTTTAACTGTCTCAGCACTAGAAACCTAGGACGTCTCGGGCAAATTTACGGCCGGCCTCGTGGCCGCGGTCTCACGACCAATCTCCGAATTCCATTATCAAGCAATATCTCCCAAACTAATGAACGCAGCTCTATAAAACTTGGGACACTTATTCACCAGAACCAAAAGGCGATGTTTAGCTTGTATTTTTTTTCAATTTCACCTTCATTCGTGAGTTACGCGTATATTGCGAAACAGGCCGAAATTCGCAGTGATCAAAGAATTTTTCCAAACTATTGAACAGATTTGAACTAAATTTTGAATATACATTCCTAACTACCAAACGGTGATTTTTTACCTTATAATTTTTTTCGATTTTTCCTTCGTTTGCGAGTTTTTTTCATTTCACCGTCATTCTTGATTTCACACTTCCTCATATTCGGCCCGTATCGCCGGGTAATTTGTCACTTAAATTCGCGGCGATCAAGAAATTTCTTCTTAACTACAGAACAGATTTCAACGAAATTTGTATATAACTACCTAACCTCTCAACGGTGATGTTTAGCTCGTGACAATTTATCCATTTTGCTTTCGTTCGCGAATTATACAGATTTAGGAGGAACGGCCGGCTTTTCTACCGGACGGTTTAGCCAAGAGCCTTATACGTATAGCCGCAAAACTCGAAAATGAAGGCAAAGCGAAAAACTGTGAACATGACCGTTGCTGAGGTTCGGTATTTAAATACCAAGTTTCACTCAAATCTGTTCAGTAGTTTGGAAAAATTTTCTTGATTACTGCGAATTTAAGCACGTATTGCTGTTTTAATCACGAATGAAGGTGAAATGAAAAAAAACTCGCGAACGAAGGCACAATCGAAAAAATTTTCACGAGTTATACATTACCGTTCGGTAGTTAGGACTGTAAATTCAAAATTTCGTTCAAATCTGTTCATTAATTTGGAAGAAATTACTTGATCACTGTGAATCTCGGCCCGTATTGGCGGTATTGCCATATAACTATGGCAAAATTCAAACAATTTTCACGAGCAAAACATAATCGTTAGGTCCTAATGAATACGTGCACCAAGTTTCATCGAGTTAAGTTCATTAGTTTGAAAGATATTCCTTGATCATTGAATTTGGAAATTGGCCGTGAGACCGGCCGCGAGTCCGGCCGTTAATTTGTCAAACAGATCTGGGTGAAAATACCATCGCTGGGAGTCATGTGCTGCACGTGTTGTGTACAAATCGTCAAACAAACGTTCGAATTTATGACTTCGATTTCGGACTATCGCCCCCCTATCGCCCCCCTACCGCTCTCCTCTTCCTTACCGCCCCCCAAATTTTTTCCACCGCCCCTAGGGGGCGATATCGCCCACTTTGGGAACCACTGATTTAGGTGTTGGCAAAAATACACCTCGATGTGTCATTCATACCCTTCGTACCCTCTATGCATATTGCCTCCTGTTTTAATCACTCTTATCCTTTAAAGTGACTAGGTTCAATGTAACTATATATAGTAGTAGATCTTTAGAAATAATACACCTCGATGGATTGTTACAGACCTGGAGCCATGCAGGCACCCAAGTAGATCGTCGCAAAGCCCGTATTTGTTCGGTGTGAGCTTCAACATCAGCTGTCCACGGTGATTCCTTGCCACCGTTTCCCAGCTGGAGCCCTCGGCCCGCAGCACCTCCGGTAACAACTCGATGTCGATGAGTCGTGGTTGTTTGTGTTGCAACGTCAGAGCGACTGCTACGACATCTCGAGCTGGAGAAAGAGTTAGGACATATCTAATCTTCACGGTGGTAGCACTAACTTCTTGTCATTCGATGAAATTAATACTTGCAATACTTCAGTCAAATATTTTAAAATTACTCTAGTGCCTAGTCCTCTCCTATAGCTCAACGGTAGAGGCTCTGCTTCGCGTGGGGGAGACCGGAGTTCGAATCCTGCAGGCAGGGAGTTTCATCAGCTCGATTTCTCACGAGGTATGTGTATGGTATTCTGAAAATTTGTTCCCGCTACATGTCTGATATTGTTACTTGTACTATCGTGGTACATCTATGTACGCTGCCCTTACAATGCTGATTGTGTGGAACTATGTCAGTAAATACATAAGCATCGGATTAGAAACTAAGTTAAAAAATTTTTAAGATTTCATTCTAAAAAGTGGCCATCGGTGGCTCGTCAATGTGCCACTGGTGCCAATGGGTAGTTATTTGCGGAAGAACAGCTTATCAGGTAGGGGGGCCATAGACAGGTTATAGGTGTGGTAAAGGTGGTGCACGCCACCCTTAATTCACTGTATAAATCATAGCTGCTCCATCTGTGGCGTCCGCCTATAGTCATCTTAAACACATAGGTGCTCCACTCTTAATTTTTATTTGGGCGCCGGCCCTAGCAGACTTCCATTCACTCTGTAAAGACGCTTTCAGTGATTCATGGCTAAGTCGGTTCCGCTCAATTGTTTCATGAACGATGCATTTTTACATTTATCCACGCAAATTTTATTTCGCAATCGTCCACCAGGAATTCATGGAGAACGAGTTGAATTCCAGCAGCAAACCGACTCGTAAATTCCAGGGCACAGAGTAATCATTTATCTCACCTGCCATATGTACAGTGTACATTAAGTTGATTACTTCATTCACAAAAAACACTCTCAGGTGCGATGGAATTTCCCGGTTACCTCAGGTCTGGGAGATCACATTCTATTTGTGCAATCGACCGCTTAAGGATCAATGAATTAGACATTAAAATTAAATCAATACTTACCCGTATAAATCAATTACTTACTCGCGAGCAAAAATCAATAATCAAGTTTAATATTTCAAAATTTACAGTCCAATTCTGTTCTACAGTCCAATTCTGTTTAATTACAATATTCTGGGAGAATCTTTAAAAATTGTTTGATAGTAAAATCTTTTGGTTTTGCAAATTCAGCACAAGAATAAATCAGGATAAAAACGATTCCAAAGAGTGCATAATAACTTCACCGCAATGGACAATTATATTATCATTACATGTTGTTCAGACTTGAGAAGTGTAACCGTGCCTTAAATATAATTTAGTTCTATGTCTAATTCCAGATAACTGAAAGCGAAATGATAATGAACTGAAATGTTGCCCTCTGTGTAACAACGGGCATAAATAAGAACGGCTTTACGATACCTGGGGTCGAGCAGAGACTCAAGAACATCATCGCAAGGTTGGAATCCAGTTTCCCAGTCCATCAGATTGAGGCGCAAGTCTCCTCTGTGGAGTTGAACAATCTTATGCCACCCTGCCGTCCTCAGGACCTGGGGGGACGCCTCCACCGCCAGGGTGGTGCATGGGGCGTGGGGGAGCATCATTGCCACGTCATCGAGGTCACACTCTGCAAATGTTGGTCGAAATTTTTTTTACAGGTTTAATTGAGTTTTGAATAATAAGCTGACTAAACAACTTATGTAACATCTTCGCTTTTGACCAATGAACATGACAAAAATTTTCACTCACTATTCACTTTATTGACTAAAAGACGAGATAAAATAACTCAGCCTCACGAACAAGCTCACCGTTTGTCCACAAGCCCACCCAGTTCAACAATCGTTTTTTAGCTGAAAATGCGAAGATAAAATATAATTGCGAGCTCATGAATCTTTCATGAACGCTACCCAGCAGGCATCTGACGTTGAAACAACGTTGTTTCTTGGTTGATTTCAGGTTGAAATGTTGAACAACAAAAATGAAACGTCATATCAAAGTCAAAATCTGACCAACACTAGAAGGGACGTAAAACAACCTTATTCCAACGTTGAAATAACGTCGATATTGGTACGTCGAATTTGTACTAATTTTTAAACCTTGAATCAATGTTGATTTCATGTTGAATTGCTGAACAACTCAAATTAAACGTCCAACCAACGTCGAAATCTGACCAAAACTAGAACGAATGTAAAAAACCTTATTTCAACGCTGAAATAACGTAGATATTGGTACGTTGAATGTTTACTAATTTTTAAACGTTGAATCAATGTTGACTTCAGGTTGAAATGCTGAACAACCAAAATTGAACGCCCGATCAACGTCGAAATCTGTCCAAAACTAGAATAAAAGGAAAACAACCTTATTTCAACGTTGAAAAATGATCGATATCGGTACGTTGAATGTTTAGCCATTTACCAGCATAGAACTAATGTTATCACAACAACATTGAATGAAATACATATAAATAAGTGTACGAGCAATGACCACAGAATGCATTTCAATTTTCGAGTAGTCGAACAATTCCTTATCTTATTCCTATTGCTCATGCACGCGAGCTGCCGTGGTCAAGGTTGCTAAGGCGTTGCGCGATCTCCAGCGATATCGGGTTCGAATCCTGCTATGGACGAAAAACAGGTCGGGTTTTCAACGTTGATTCAACCAGAGAATTTGACGTTGCAGCAATGTCGTAGTAGCAACGTTGATTCAACGTTGCATTGTGATGTCAGTACGACGTTTCGTGAGAGACGTTGCTTCAATTTTCATTCTGAACCTCTTTTCACCGCGGTCTCGACGTCGTATAATAGCCAATTCAACCAGAGAACTCAACGTTGCAGCAACGTCCTAGTAGCAACATTGATTCAACGTTGCATTGTAACGTCAGTAAGACGTTCCATGAAAGATGTTGCTTAAATTTTCATTCTAAACCTCTTTTCACCCGATCTCAATGTCGCAATAGGTAGTTGATTCAACCACCGAATGCCTGCTGGGTAAAATAGCGGTGTTTCATCCACTATTTTCCTTGTAACTTTAACTTTTTGATAAATTATCTTTCTTTAACTTCAGTTAGGAAGTATAGAGGAGGGTTGAGTACTGGAGACATTCATAAAGTTATTTAAGCATTTATTTGCCTTGGATATGAATAAGAAGAAGGGTTGAGTACGGAACAGCACATGCAGTGATGCTATCAGACGTTATCTCGATAAAAGAAAAAAGAGCCGGTACTTCGTTAACCGACCAAACCTACACTTACAATGCGAACGAACGGGAACGTTATCTTCCTCTTCTTACCCCATACGACACCGTATACGATTATAAGAAAGATAGATAAGATTTTCTAAACAGAAAGTCACTACACTAAAAATTAATTATTATCTCCAACACAATAAAGTTGTATGCTATGCAGACATACGAAATAAAGATATTTTGACGAAACAGAACGATGATCAATCGACGTATAAGAGTTTGTTCATGAATCATCCCCTGTAAAAAGTGCGAGATAACAATAAAAAATGAAAGTTAAAAGGGTGATGAAACACTTGGCACAACAAAGAAAATGATAACGAAACTTATAAGCAACGACTACACACAGGGGAAATGTAAGTAGAACTTGTACAAGGATTGAAACATTTGGTAAGAGGAGACAGAATAAATAAGTAATGAGGGGTATCGCGTATTAGAATAGAATAGAGAATTCGGCTCTGAAGAAATAGGCACATGGCCTGTTGCCGATCCATGTACTTTTCGTGACTTGATTAACAAAGAATCCGGCCTTTGTAACCCGATCTTTCCTTAACTGACGATTGATTGAGATAGCTGCTGGACTTTTTGCCTGGGGCCGTATAATCAAAACTTCGTATGTACGCAAAATCAACTTACGAGTGGCGTAAGTGCTGACTTGATGACGTAACTCTAGAGGTGGTATTATCAAAACATTTGCGCGGGAAGATACGAAACGTAACTGTACGCCTGCTCGGAGATGTCGTAAGTGGAGTTCCTTACAAGTTTAGAGTGTCTGCTGTAGCAATAGGAAACTATTGATTTACTAGCAAGTAGAAACACGGTGAATTGTGATAGAATTTTGTCAGTAATCCGACACATAATATGTATGTGATCGTGCTAAACGGTGATTTTGGGAAAAATGTCATTGCCTTTTGTGCTATAATTTACAAGCAAATGTTGATATTCATATCTAAGAGTTTTATGATCACTCTCTTGAACAATATATTAATGCCTTTTTGATTCAAAATTATATTGAGGTTAACAAGCCATCCATTTTTCTAGTTCTCTGCAAATAAATGTATTTCTTTTTATGACAGTCGCAACTCCAACACACGAAATTTTCTAAATTCTTTGTAACCTTCTAAATAATTCTTCTAATTTTGAATGGGATTAATGCATTTATTTTCTCTTATTGCAAGAAATTTCGGTTAATGATCACGACAACAAGTGCACTGATACTCGGATAACGTCTCATTTATTTCTCCCAATACACCCTAGTCAGGCACCGCAAATACCGCTGACACCGCACATCCTGCTTTCGTCCAAGCGCACCGCGCACTGGTCGGGAGGATCTATAGGAACAGGAACTCCGAAGCCTCTGAGTGGTCAGTTAGCCAGATGGTTTTGATAATACGCCTTTAGCTAAGACTTGTGTATGAAAGTTTTGATAATGCCAAAATTAGGGTGTACTTACGTAACACGTAACTTTTGTCGTACGGAAGTTACGTAACACGTAAGTTACGTAACACGCAACTTACGTATGTAAGTTTTTGTCGTAAGTTTTGTAACACATAACTTACGTAACTTTTTCGTCGTAAGTACGAAAAATTACGAAGTTTTGATTATCCGGCCCCTGGCCCGTAAGTTGCTAGGCATTTTAAAACTGAACATATGCTCCTGCATAGCTTCGTCTAGTCTGTTCTTGAAGACGTTCATACTCGGAGCGTCAACGATGCTATCAGGGAGGCTGTTCCACATGTCGGTGACTCGAAGCGAGAAGAAATGTTGTCGCATGGATGTGTTATTCCTTGATACATGATACACAAGTAAAGAAGACATACACGGAAGTATATCCCATTTGCAAACGAAACTCACCGCTCTTTATCATGAACTTCCCGTCTTCCTTGAGACTACATTGTGCAGCTTTGTTGGCAACCGTCACTTCCAGTGGGCGGCACTGCTTCGCGTCCTGCCAGTCTCGGGCTGTGGCCCGCGGTGGGCAGCAGTGCATTGCGTCCCGCCAGTCCCGCGCTGTGGCCCCCGCGTCCCGCATCCTGTGTTGTAGTTGTGGCCACTGAGCACTGACGTTACTGTCGTTGCTGGACTGAAGCTCATCGATGACTTGACTGACGGCTCTCGCAGTCCTGCAGGAGAATATTTTTAGCCTGGGTCACATAGGCAATGTTTGGTACTAATATAATTAATACTCTTTGAAATCGTAAGCTCAAGCAGAAATTTATTACTCAATGGAAAATTTGCGATCCAAAGATATCATGATCGTGTAAAAACTGACAACGGGAATCTCGGTGTTGTTTGGCGCAGAACATTCATATATAGTTTGTATGTCACTCCCCAGGTGACGTAATTTTCGCAGAGGCAGGATAAAATTCTGGCTAGAACAGGGTGTACCAACCGAAATATGATTGTGGTTAGAAGCCCTTCTCCGGATTTATAGTGTCCTAAGAGTATGACAATAGTCTATGAGTATGACAAGAGCTGAGAGTATGACAAGAGCTGAGAGTCTGACAAGAGCTGAGAGTCTGACAAGGTGCTAAGGAGCCGCCCTTCAAGCGCGGCCTAATCGGACATTTGCTGCTGAGTTACCTGCTCCCAGCGGCCAAGGCAGCCCCAGTTGCAGAGTGTCCGAATTTTGTTAGGGTCGGCTCCTGGCCTGGAAAAGTCAGGGAACTGGGCGTCTCAACTGGTGAAGTCAGTCAACTGAGTACCTCACCCAGTAAAGTCAGTCAACTGGGTATCTCACCTGGTGATGTCATTCAACTGGGAGTCAGCTACATGAAACCACACGTGGCCGCCTCTGTAGAGAATCAATTTATGCTAAATTGCTTAAATTTGTTCTTAAGAATTTATTAAATTACTCAAGATAATGAAATTTTAAAGAGATATATTATTATCTTAAACTGATGCGAGAAATTATTTAATGATTCAATTCCTTCAAATGTAATGAAACCTAGATTTTAACGACAGAAATAATATATTGGTCGCGAATCGTGGATTAATTGAACGGGCAGTATATAGTAAGCATTAGGTATCGATTTATTATTCGACTAAATCAAATAATCAAAATAGTGTAATTATATATGTATATATATCGCTGTGTTTTAGACCATTAGCTCTCGTGGCTCTCGCGGCTTCGATTTTAATGGCTCACCATGTGTGCACTCGCGATAAATGCATGGGTCCTATTGTTCCAAAAAGTGACTTTCAAATAGACACTTTCTCTTACACGGTGCGAGGAGGAAGCACACGTCGAAATGACCAAAACTGGGTCAGAATGATCCACACAATGAATAAGAGGCATCGCTATTCGGACAAAGTCACAATCATTTAATTCTCTGAGTTTACTCGTCACCATTTTCTCACGGCTCGCGAGAAACTGGTAAAATGCATAACACGATAATTTACTGCACGTGTGTCTTACGAGTTTTTTGGAGAAATTTGGAGTGGAATTTAGACTCACGTGTCTTTACTGTAACACGTCTGTCCCTGAAAGGCGGTCCTGATGCCATAGACTTGCAATTGCTCCAACAGTTGTCGCAGTTCATTTTCTTCCAAGCCACAATACCTCAGCGCTATGGAACCAAATCTGCACGGGAAACAAATGAGATTGACAGCTTTCACAAGGTTCCCATCACATCTGCAACAATGACGAATAGACTCGTAGTTTAAGTGAGACTCGTAGTATACGTGACACTCGTAGTATACGCAAGACTCGTCGTATATATGTTACTCGTAGTATATGTGAAACTCGAATAATTAGCGTGAGAACATAAGTTTACTGTTATACTCAACCTAAAGGCTTGTGAACTGCACGCTAACCTCTTGTTATACGGAGCAATGGCTCGTATGACCCGGGCGATGGCCCCACAGCTGCCGGGCTCGGCGTTACAGACCCACAAATGGGGAGGCGGTTTGCAGGACACGGCGTGTTAAATGTTCTCTCTGAACGGTACTCGAGGCTCACGATACTTGCGTCCACGATACGTCTGACTGCCTCGAACACCCGACCGTGACTAACTCGCGGTCGGCCCGCGCTCTCCCTTAAATACCGCGCCGGTCTCGCGCAGCGCTCTAGCTAGGCGGTTCCGAGCTCCTCCCTCGAAATCCTCAATCACTAATTTTATGTAAAATTTATTCCTATTCCTATTCCTAATCACACTCCCCTCCACGCCAATATCACCCGCTGGCTGATCTGCTACATCAGAGGCAGGACAGCCAGGTGCTCCTACAACAGCTGCATCTCCTCCCCACGCCCGGTCCTCGCTGGAGTTCCACAAGGCTCCGTCATCTCGCCCGTCCTTTTTAACTCCTATGTGTCAGACTTCCCCCAGTCCGCCCCTCTAATCACCTCATATGCGGACGACTTCACTGCCGCTGCGAAGGTCGTGCAGATCGCCGACGCATCTGCGGTCCTCTCCTCCCACTCCTCCGATGTGGCTGCATGGGCTCGTCGGAAGGGTTTATCGGTTTCTATCCCCAAATCCCACACTACCCTCTTCACCTCTGACACCCATCAATCACAAACAGACCCTCACGTCTGCTGGGAGGGGTCCGACCTTCCACTCTGTCGTACCCCGAAGGTCCTCGGGGTCACTTTCGACCCCGACTTCACCTTCTCGCCTCACATCGCTGCTGTATACCAGAGAGCCCGCCCGCGCCTCAACATCCTCAAATCCCTTGCCGGAACCAGCTGGGGACAGCAGAAGGAAACCCTCTTGGAGACTTTCAAGGCTCTTATAAAGTCTCTTATCACCTACGCTGCTCCAGTGTGGTTCCCCAACGCCTCTCCCTCGGCAATATCCAAGCTGCAAACTATTCAAAACTCTGCCCTACGCAAAGCCACGGGATTTCTTCTGATGGCCTCCGCTTCCCACCTGCACAGCGAAGCAGAGGTCTTACCCGTGGCCGACCACCTCTCTCTACTCTGCTCACAGGACCTTGCCAGTGCCCTTCGACCACACCATCCCAGCTACCATATTGTCATCAAGACATCAGGGCCCCGTCCCATGAAGCACACGCTTCAGTCCCGCTTCCTCCTCTCGGTCTCACACCTGCTGGAAGAGGGATCCCTCCCCCCCCCCCCGACACCTACTCCGCTGCCCTCAGCTCCCTGCACAGCTCCGCTGTCTCATCCTACCTGGCCTCAGCAGCTCCCAACAAGGTGCTGCTGACCCCTGCCCCCACTGTCTCATCCAGCGAGCTATCCCTGCCCAGGGCGGCCAGAAGCGCCCTTTCCCAGCTCCGCTCTGGCTACTCATCGCGGCTCAATTCGTACCTTGCTCGCATCGGCGCAGCCAACAGCCCACTCTGCCCTGAGTGCGGCTCTGTAGACCAAACCACCCATCACCTCTTCAGCTGCCCTTCGCATCCCACCTCGCTGACCCTACTGGACCTCTGGTCTAACCCTGGACCGACTGCGGCTTTCCTCTCCTCGCTCCCATCCTTCGCCGACATTCTTGGAGCGGAACCTCCGCTCCCCCCTCCTCCCCCCGGAGCCGCCGCCTCTTCGTGGGCGCCGCCGAGCAGCGGTTTCGGGCAATTAACAACAACAAGTAAGTTGACAACTGAAACATCAGGGGAGTAAGTTGACAACTGACTCAGCAGTGGAGTAAGTTAACAATTGACACACCAGTGAGGCAAGTTGACAACTGACACACCAGTGGAATAAGTTGACAACTGGTTCACCAGTGGAGTAAGTTGACCACTGCCCGTTCATTGAGGTGTTGGCAAAAATACACCTCGATGTGTCATTCATACCCTTAGTACCCTCTCTATGGGGTAATCACTCTTATACTTTAAAGTGACTAGGTTCAATGTAACTATATACAGTAGTAGATCTGTAGAAACAATACACCTCGATGGATTGTTACAGACCTGGAGCCATGCAGGCACCCAAGTAGGTCGTCACAAAGCCCGTATTTGTTCGGTCTGAGCTTCAACATCAGCTGTCCACAGTGATTCTTTGCCACCGTTTCCCAGCTGGAGCCCTCGGCCCGCAGCACCTCCGGTAACAACTCGATGTCGATGAGTCGTGGTTGTTTGTGTTGCAACGTCAGAGCGACTGCCACAACATCTCGAGCTGGAGAAAGAGTTAGGACAATAATCATTTTATCAAAACTACTTTAATCAAACCCGGGCGATAACCACCTGAAATATTACGTTCTCTACCCATGAACAGCCCACTTGGTCATTCACAACCCAATTGCCGTTCAATGTTTCGGTAATTGGGTTCGCACACATCAGTTAAATATTTTACACATTTTTGGGTATGCTAATTATCACTTAATTTTTAATAGTAATTACCAGTGCGAACTTCCCATACGTCAGTCTCTTTCAAGGTGACCTCGGCTGCTCGCTCCGCCAGCTCGCTGACATCGGGGCAGCGCAGGGCCATCATGTAGAAGCTCCCTGCGAATGTTAGGTAAGTTGCGGTCAAGTCACATCCCATACTCGGCAATGATCCATTTCTCCAGTTTACAAGCATTTGACGAGAACGTTAAGTAAAAGAGAGGGTCTACCCTCTGTTCTGGAAAAGAATTGTTTTTCCGTTTTCTGGTCTCATTCTGTTGCTGTAAAAGGGGCGTATTCTAACAATCGGTACACAGATTTCCTAAAAAATTGTATATATACGCATTAAACGGGACGACAATGAGAACGCGTGAAACTGGACAACAGTGAGTCATGAGGAGCATGTTGCGATGTTGGTATCCCAATACATGTAATAAGCGATGGGAGCAGGAAAATCAATAGCAAGCTTCAACACCAGCTGTCTCAATGTACGGGTTGAGATGAAACGTTCTAACCACTGTCGTTTCGTAATGTATGTTCTCTGCCACGAACACTGCTGACTTTCATTCCGCTATATCGTTGTTTCTGTTGCTAGTTATACTTGTGTTATGTTAATCAGTATTTAATGTCAGTTACTCGCATTTCAGATAACTGAACATATGTTCGAATAAATCTTGGATTGTCAACTCTTCCTTATTTCACAACATATTTTTTCTGCTTATACTTTTTTTGGAACACCTTCCAGTTATTTGCTTCTCCTGAACAATCGAAATTTATAGTTTACGTTGTCCTAAATAGTTATGTTCTCCTTTGATTTAAAAGCTTCAATGTGAATGTTCCCTAACACTGCATGAATATCACTGCAGTGATACCGGCAATGTTAAGTGCCTAGATACGCAAACAGTGATACGCCTAGACTTGCCAACTTGTTTTAATAACAAATAATAATACATTTTTTATGTTATATAATATTTTATTTATTGTTAATATGGTTTTATGTGTGTTATTTGTTTCTGATATTATGGTGATTCAAACATAATAATAGGGGGCAATAAAGGCGACTCCTGGGAATGTGCGGCAAGCATTTTTTGCTTATACATTAATTATTAATGGAAATATTCTTTCCACATACGCGAACATTTCCTCATACGAACCCAGTCACGGAACAGACTAAGTTCTTATGTGGAAGGATCACTGTTTATCAAGTCCACACTAACCTCATGTTAATTATAGTTATAGAGCATCAGGCCTCATATACGCTCCAATCTTGTATAATAAAATGTGATCTTAAATTCCTAAGTTTTAAATGAATTAATTAATTATATATAAACCTATTATAAAAATTTATGTATTATTTCTGGGATTCCTTAGGTTTCATTAATAAAATGTGATAGCCACAATATCCTGTCACTATAAGAATTGAAATATGACGATGGGTAGGATTCGTGCTCAAATATCTCTTCTTTATATTCACCTTATTATCAATATAATATATTACATATATTCACATTTTAAATGTATATATATATATATTTAATAAATTTATTTATAGAGGCTACTAAACACAAACATCTCTCAAAAAACGTATTCGTTTCTTGAATACCCGCAGGGTCGTGATAATGAGCTCAATGCACAAGCAAATGAACCATGCGTCACATTAATCACGAGGCCTTGAGCTGGCTGGTAGCCGCTTCCTAACAAATGAGTTATTGTTTGTTTCCCCGACAGGCTTAGTTGCTACACACAAAAAACGCACACGCTTTAGCATGGTTATTTTATATTTTTTTAATTATGCTTACTTGCAAGTGACGTGTAATGATGCGATGTTTACTTCATGTAATATATATATTTATGGTGATAGAATTTAATTGAATAGAATAAAATTTTGAATCTCAATTCAGTGCGTCAGTCCTCTTGTCTTCAATAATTATTGATGATTTCAAATTATTACTTATGTTATCTCAATACGATCAATGGCAATGAATTTGAGCAATTGGTGGCTATGCTCCATTGTCACGCACCTCCCAAGCACAATGTAAAAAATAAAATCAGTGACACAAACGCGTTTATTTTGTGAATAATAGCAATACTGTCGTTATAACGTTAGGATAGCAGCGGTAAATATGTTGTGAACAACAGCAGCCAATGCAGCGCATCTCACTGCCCTTATCATGCAATCTGTAAAACACAACTTGACTTCCTTCCACCTTGATTTTTTGCAAAAAAATAAACTTGATAAACTTCCTTAAAACTTGATTTTTTGCAAATTATCGGTAAACAAAATAGACACGGGAGGCAGTGATAAAGGAACAACTGCTTTTCCACAGAAGAAAAGACACAGGCAACATCACCATTAGACACACACATACAACTTGCCTCTGTCACACCACGCGGTGCACTGAAACATTCGTCAGCACTCAGCTCGCGTTATCTATGAAGGTCATTGAGAGCATCTGCGTCTCTTTGCTGTCGCTATTTGCAAAAGGTTAATGGTTCCTCTTAAGTAGGAGCTTTATTCACTTAATAGACAACGTTAAAAGTTATACACAAGTAGTAATAATTTTCATCTGGGCATTGTTTTTAATCTACAGAAGTTATTATCACTGAGTGCACTAGAAGTCAGAACTTCCGCACAAATGTCCTTTTTCGCTCGCCGAGCATTGTTTGCGAACGCGGTTGCCGAACGTTTGCGAACAGGATTCCAACTGATAACCTGTACCAACCTGTAGCAGTTATCCTCATGAAGCATAAATCACGTAATTTAGAATATCGAATTCGCAATGATAAACTAGTAACCTAAAATAAAGGACAGAGGAAAATGAAGCATTAATTTTAATAATTTAATCCTTGCGTTTTCTTCGGCCTTATTAAAAAAATTATTTATTCGTTTGCCAGATTTATCCAATCGAATTTAAGTAACGTAAATTAAACAGAAGAAAATAAAACCGTTACGGCAAAATGAAGTCACATGTTCCTTCTAATAAAAGAATTTCAATCTCAAGGCATATTCGATTATTAGTCACTGTTTTCGTCTACTCCACGTTATATCCAGGAAATTAAAATTGAATAAAAAATAAGTCATTCAATTAAATTAATTGTAAGTTATTATCAAGCAAATAATTTCAATAAATAAATCAATATTTATTATAATTTCCATTTTACGCAGTTGATCAGACTTCCCAAGTGAACACATCATCCCTTCATATATATCTGGAGGATAGGTGATTACTATATGTCCGGAGGATAGGTGATTACTATATGTCCGGAGGATAGGTGATTATTATATGTCTGGAGGGTAGGTGATCATTATATGTCTGGAGGGTAGGTGATAATCCAATGTATTTGAAATTTGAATTCAATTCTGTAATGATATGTGTACAAATATGATGAGCAAATTACAACTAAATTTTATTTAGATCAATGCCTTGATTTTGAGGAAAAACGTTCCAGAAAAATATCATAATCTAATACTGAATAATTCATACTTAGCTGATTATCAAGCTGGCAATTGTGAATGTCGCGACAAGCGAAAAAATACTTTTATCAGAGCTGTGGTGATCTGCGACAGCGATGTCAGAGCTGTGGTGATCTCTGACAGCGATGTCAGAGCTGTGCTGATCTCTGACAGCGATGTCAGAGCTGTGATGATCTCTGACAGCGATGTCAGAGCTGTGATGATCTCTGACAGCGATGTCAGAGTTCGACATTAAGTTCAAGCTTCTTGGGTGTGAATGAATGAGAAAACGTTCACAAAATTCTGAGATAGGAATGGAGATGAAGTGGCAATAATAGCTAAACATGTCTCATGTAAATTACTCGCGCACATGTTTCTATTTCATACGCTGCCTCCAGGACGATTTGAGATTTTATCTACAAATGTCATTGTAAAGGTGAGATTTTATGCGGCTTATGTATATCTCAAAAATTTTTAACATTATTTATTAAATAAAGTTCGCCGTATAATCAGTAGGAAGCGCTCAGTTAAGTAGATCAATTAGCTTGTATACAGTGTAGAAAGGCAGTGTATAAAATCTGGATAATTGAGAGCCCTTGCAAGGGCCATCAAGACCCAGTTTTGCCCGGCAAAAGGAGGTATCAGTGCTACATGCAAAAGTGTGTCACTATTTCGACAATGTGACTCATCAATTTTTCTGAAAGCAGAGGTTCTGTATTGACTTTCATGGACAGTGCGAGCTCTGCTCAGTCAGCTGACAAGTGTTTTAGTGTGCCGCGGGGCGTGAAGGTGTGGCGGTGTTGTGGCTCCTGCTTTTGTGAAGTTTTGTCATAAATCCACTACTTCTCATGCTTATTGTCTATAAGAATAATGCCTTCTATATGTTCATAAAGACCCGAAATTGTCTCTTGGTTTGTTGGCGGCAAGGAAGTTGTTTCCTGTTTGTTTTGAATGCAGATAGCATGTCAGTGCATCGATCCGCGCGCTGTTGCCTCGGGCGACCATGGCTGTTGTTATAGACAGATTGATCGCCCATATCTTAACCATGTGAAAACTTTGTCCGTAATATTTACTAATTTCTTAGCATTTACTTTTTAACGGTGTGTTTGAGAGTTCAATGGAGCATTCCATTATAAATTATATCGCCATTGATTTTACGTATCGGAAAAACTTCCATGCTGAGAACAAGTGAGAACAAGACTGTCCGCTATTATGACTGGATATTTTTGTCGGGCAAACTGGGTCTGGATGGCCCATACAAGGGCTCTCAATTTTCCAGATTTTCTACACTGTATAAGCTAATAGATCTACTAAACTGAGCGCTTCCTTCTTAACGGCGAACTTTCTTTAATAAATATTGTTAAAAATTTGTAACTTGTACATAAGTCGCATTAAATCTCACCTTTACAATGACATTTGTAGACAAAATCTCTAATCGCCCTGGAGGTAGCGTATTAAATAGAAACATGTGCGTGCATAAACATATCTTGACGTGACGTGAACATTAACATATTTTAATCACTACACACGACATGCAAGTTATAATAAATAAAAATAAGCATAATAAGTGATGACTATCTCAGAAATACTAAGGCTATTATACATGCTCCAATTCAATTCTTATCGTGACGGAATATTGCCTGGGGTTTACTGTTGAGGAATCAATCACAAGTCATTACGAACAATACAATTTATGTAAAACAAATTCGTTGTATTTTAGATATAATATTTTAATTTTAAGATTTTATTCAAATTTAACTACAAATTGTATGTTAGTAATAAAACTAAATTCTCCGAATATTTCAAGTTGAGGGTTAAATTAGATTGATATGGTGCTTTATCTTTCCCTATCAACTTAGCAAGACTGTAGTATTGGTGTGATAAAGAGAAGCGTGGGTAACAATAAGTAGGAAAAAGATTTAATAAAAGTAGTAGCACGTCTGAAGAAGAGCTTCCTGTTAACCAGCAATCATTCAATAATGTCAACAATTTGAACACTTGTCTCTCCCAGCGTTGCCACTGAAACATGGTGCAATAGCTGCCATGCGAAGCTCGGTTGCCAAACACCGCCATATTGGCGGCACACGACTGGCGATGTAGAACAGCTCCTATATGTTTACTTACTGGCAACTAACTTCGTATTTTACGCATAGGCGTCAGTAACCGTGATGTCTATCTAATAAATAATATAATTGCCTAGCTTCGTTATTCGTCAGAACGCACTAAATGCGACATGATTGAGACTTATTGACTAGCGGCTCTGGCGGCTTCACGCGAGTGCTGCTGCTGCTTCACGCGAGTGCTGCTGCTGCTTCACTCGAGTGCTGCTGCTGCTTCACGCGAGTGCTGCTGCTGCTTCACGCGAGTGCTGCTGCTGCTTCACGCGAGTGCTGCTGCTGCTTCACTCGAGTGCTGCCGCTGCTTCACGCGAGTGCTGCTGCTGCTTCACGCGAGTGCTGCTGCTGCTTCACGCGAGTGCTGCTGCTGCTTCACTTGCTTCACTAGAGTGCTGCTGCTGCTTCACGCGAGTGCTGCTGCTGCTTCACGCGAGTGCTGCTGCTGCTTCACGCGAGTGCTGCTGCTGCTTCACGCGAGTGCTGCTGCTGCTTCACTAGAGTGCTGCTGCTGCTTCACTAGAATGCTGCTGCTGCTTCACTCGAGTGCTGCTGCTGCTTCACACGAGTGCTGCTGCTGCTTCACTCGAGTGTTGCTGCTGCTTCACTAGAGTGCTGCTGCTGCTTCACTAGAATGCTGCTGCTGCTTCACTAGAATGCTGCTGCTGCTTCACTCGAGTGCTGCTGCTGCTTCACTCGAGTGCTGCTGCTGCTTCACGCGAGCGCTGCTGCTGCTTCACTTGATAGCTGCTGCTGCTTCACGCGAGTGCTGCTGCTGCTTCACTGGAGTGCTGCTGCCGCTTCACGCGAGTGCTGCTGCTGCTTCACGCGAGTGCTGCTGCTGCTTCACTCGAGTGCTGCTGCCGCTTCACTCGAATGAGCAGTCTAAGCCGTAATGGGAGGATGAAGGCTGATGTTTAGGTACAGTTGAACGTTAGGGTGGACGACTTTATAGTGTTTTGAAAGTCAGTTTTTTTGCCGTACTCCCTGCAGGCGTCAGTCACTTTATTCTCAAAATATCGGGGGAATAAAATGGAACGTAATTATCATGCATCTGCCACCGGTGACATAGTTTATGAACGATGCGACTGCCTACTCAGGTATTGCCTATGAAAAAAGAACGATATAAAATTTTAACCTTGTTCGAAGATCACCACAACGCTGGTACGTTGTTTTGGGTTGGTTGTTACAGGGCATCATTGCTCAATCCTGTCTTCACTCTCACTTCTTCCCGTGCGCAAGCTAGCATCCTACTGAGTAGATTAGTTTTTCAACTTTAGTTTTTGGACTTAGGAGCCATAGGTGCATAGCCCAGCAGCCACTGCTCCAGCCATTATGGTCTTCGCGGCATGTTCCCCCCACCAGCAAGCGTCTTCCTCAACACTTTCCAGTTTGTCTGAGCATTTTTGTACATAGTGTTTGCTACAAGGCTTGTTTGAGAGTTAAATTTGTGGCCGACGGCTGCGCACTCTGTTGTTCGTACGGAAATTAATGCCACGTGGCCTAGATGTTCAATTGCAGACAATGGGTAAATTTTAAAACTTGCTGACGGAATATACAGAAACTATGATTAGGCGGAAATCTTTAGACAATTGTAATTTATAAATTAAATTACCTAATTGAATTCTAAATATTACTCCAAGCGATTGGTCCACTTAAGAGGCCAATAGCCCAAAGATAATGTTCAAAGAGTAAATCAATAATGTAGTTAGTAATGCTAAATTAGCCCCAAATTTTTAGTTTAAAGAATTAATATAAGCAATAAGCATGCAATAAATAATATTATTGAGGAGTTTAATTGACCGGGAATTTAATCTGAACGTAGTGAATAAGCATGAAGAAGGGGATGAAAATGCTATTTAAAAGTGGAAATTATCAGAAAAATACTTGGGCTTGGGCTTTCGCCCTCGGCGGTCGATCACTGTCAACAATTATCTCTAATTTTAAGGTGGTGCAAAAAAGCTATTTATATTTTAATTCGGCAAGAAGCATGAACAATTTAAATTTTTAATAGTTCGGTTCTGCAAAAAGGAGGCAAGATTAATGTACAATTTCTTATACGCAACCTACATTTCCTGGGCAGAAGCCTAATTCAGGATGGCGCTGGCCCCGGCTGAGACAACTTTATTTAAGGAAATGGAGACCATTCATAAAGTCTATGATGCAATTATGACGCTATGCCCGAAGTATATCCGCAAGCTTCTTGCTCTGGAGTGTTGGGATAAACATAGCTCAGATAGCTATAAAACTTATCTAGAGAAATGTCAAGGCGGCCCTTTCAGCCAAAAGGAATGGAAAAAGCTTCGCGGTTATAATTTCGAAACTGAGACGACTTCCGACAAGTTTGATGTGACTGCGTTGAACCAATTATTCCAAATTTTATTTGAGATCAAGGATGACTGGAGAAACTCTGAGAAACTGTTAGAGAAATTGAAGGAAATCACATGCATTAGAAATGATCTTATGCATGTTGCTGAGTCCATGAAAAATCCAAAGAAATATGAAGAAATTGAAATTAAATTGTTCGAGCTGTTAACAGAAGCAAAGCAGTTTTATTTGTCCTCTCAAAGTGAGATAAACTCCATGGAAAAAGAGCTGCGAGTTGATATAAGCACGGGACCTTCTCCTGGAGGGAGAGAGTTGGCTTATGCCGTCTACTGCGTCATGACAGATGGGAAAGAGACTGCAAATTTCGGGTTTAGAAAGTACATAGAAGAAGAATTGCCCCTTGAGGTTGGTCAAGTTAAAAGATCCGAAGTGTTTCATCCCCTCGAAGTAATGCTGCAAGACGATGTAAACAACATACTTCCTTTTCAGGACATATTTTATTCGTCTGAAGAGAAAATCACGATCGTTTCGGGCGTTGCAGGAGCTGGAAAAACTACACTACTCATGAACATAACCCAACAGTTCTCAGAATTACAACCTAACCTCCCGGGTTACCTACAAGGCTTTGATATCTTAGTCTTCGTAGAGTGCAGGGACAGAACAATCAAAAATCTGCAGCAAGTCATTCAGGAGTTTTTTAAGGAAGTGTGTATTAAATTAGGAGAGGGAAGGGTTTTGCAAGCTCTTTTGGAGATCCACGTTCTGTTTCTGGTCGATGGCTTTGACGAGCGCAACGAAGGATCGATGGCAGTTTTGCGTGAGCTGTTGAAGAAAGCCTGGCATTCTGAATCACGCATTCTCATCACGACGCGTCCTCACGCAGTCAAGGATCTGAAAATTTTTTTATCCCAAAATAACTGCAAATTTTCAAACTATACGATTGCTCCTATATCTAAGCTGCAGGAGCAGTTAAAGTTTATTGAGAGGTACGCACAAAGTCTGAATAATGACTCTGTGGCCATGCAAGAACGATTTACTAAACTTGACTCGCAGTTACGCAAATTCTTTACTGAGCCTATAACACTGCTGAATTTCTGCTCCATTTTCAAGGACTCTCCCGGTAAGATCAGCCATTGGAAGATCGCCAATGACGTGGCAAAGGACACAGTGCAGCTATACAAGGCCGTCGTGACAGCGAAGCTGAGCGATATCGCTGTCGCCAACAAAGATATACTGATTGATGACCTGTTCATGATTGTTGGCCGGTGCGCTCTTGAGTTCCTGTCCTGGAACAAGATCACATTCACAGAAAACGAGCTTCTGCGTTTGAAGCGTCAATGCTACGAAAAAATCTAGTATTATGAAGCCGACAAGGAGGTTGATGCAGCAGTGTTCCTCAACGCCATGCTAAGGGTGAAAAAATCGCTAGCTGGGAAGGCTTCCGTGTCATACTCCTTTGTGCACAAGTCAGTCCAGGAAAGACTGGCAGCGTCCTACGTTTCAACACACTTGCAAGCCTCCGACGTTTTTCTGCTAGATATCATGTGAGCAAAGCCTCCTTCAAACAGGAGGTACGGGTCAGCTAGCGAGTTTGTCGAGCGCATGACTGAATAGTCCGTTAATCTTAGTTCTGTAATGCACTCCTGTAGACAAGTATAAATTACTCGTGAAGCGAAGCGTGATTATCTTTTAAATTCATTCCCTCACCGCAGAACTGCTGCCGCTGCTCCAGGTCTTCGTTCGGGGGAGAAATCCTGTTTGAGTACGGCTGATCGAATGCCGACAATGCAGTGCAATTTCGAACAGTAAGCGTGAACACCTTCTATTAGCTGGGTGTATTGTATAATTTATCTGCTTATAGATTCCCAGCATCATTTTTTTTCATTAAGAGTGTGGTTCACAGCCTTGATTACCGAGCCTTACTGCTCTGATACCTATGAGCTTTTTTCTGAAAGTTTGGACCATGTATTTATACTCTTGTATGAGATGTACGTACGTATGAATATTTTTCATGCTACTCGATGTGCTTTTTGCTTCGATTTTTCGATAACAAAAAGTTAAATCTAAAAAGTTTGTCAATACTTATCGCATTTGAAATGGGACTCTCTTAGACTAAAATTTCTTTGAACGGCCTTATTCTGATGGATTTGTTGACAACCTGTCTAAAAACCTCAGCTGTCTCAGGACTGATTCACGGGGCGAGCGTGTGCAAGGGTAAGGGGATGTCCAGTAATCGGCTATTGATAATAGGCTCTGGTCGACCTCTGGCAATTCATCAGCCATCTGAAAACTGTCCTTTTTCTAGGAACATTATTATGGTTGTTGAGCAACGGGATAATGACCATCCCCGCAAATAAACTCGTTTTACTGCGTTGTCCTAATCATGGAGCCGCACGGAATTCATCATGCCTCACTGAATCACCCTGTTGAACATAGATGCTAGCTATCTGCATTTAAAATTCACGAGGCTGCTAATATTTCGTGCTCTGCATTATATTTTTCTCATCCCAGGCTGCAGGAAGTTCTTCTGTACGTCCTGCAAGACTTGCACAGCAGTAGCAATCCAGCGCAATTCCATGGACGTTGGCCCGAACTAAGAGACGCCTTCACCGACGCAGGCGTCGCCAGCAGCGCCGACTGGCAAAATTTGTTGTTGCGAAGTCCTGACGTCATCGAGCTGGCAAAGCACGCAGCACAGATCACAATCGAAGAAACCGAAGAATGGGAAGTTCGCGATGGTGAGTTATATTCATAATTGAATTGATTATTTTCATCACCTAAATAAAAAACTTGTACCCTGAGATCGCTTCACTCGGCTTATGGATCTGATGTACCAACTGAACGAAATGAACTCCTGGTCAGAATATCCACTCCGAACTTATAGTTTCCTGAAAGTATGACAAGGTTTGGTCAAAGACGAATCATGTCGAGATTTCAATGTGCTCAGAAGGCTGCTTTTCAAGCCTGGCCAAAGCGGATATAGGACGGCGGCCGCGGATTTACTTGCCCACAAGTCTTAGGCGGTCCTCGTTGCGGGATTCTGCCCGTATCCAAATTCAATTGAAAATTGGTATGTAAACGAACTGATGTAGCTCTTGACTAAGATTATGGTCGCCGAAATGTTGAAGGGCAGTGAGAATTGTGTCTGACATTCAGGAGATGTGCCGTTTTATCTCGCATTCACCCGACGCAACAGTTCTTGATTAAGTCGTGATTGAAAATCGTAGGTTAGAGTTTCTACTAACGCTCATTACGTTACGTACTGATGAGAATAATTAGACGTTAGAGAGGTTACGATTGATCTTAAAACGTTGGCAAGCATGCAGGGTTTCAAGCGACGGGATCAGTGTAGACACAAAAGCGCTTGATGGAGCCAGTCTTGAGGTGACTTTCAAGTGTCATCCAAGTGGCGGCAGAGACATTGCCGGCGCTAAGTGACATTTTAGCGGTGCAGGTACGCTCCATATAACGGGCGCGCAGCCGTGCACCACCAATTTTGTGCACCAATAAGCACTGATTCGAACGCCTTGGATCTCTCCGGATCTCCGCCAATCAGCCGTGAACCACTAGGCTTTGTCCTCCAACGGCCTTACATAAAACCTGCCGTTCATCAATAGCCCGCGGACTTCCGGGCATCGTTAAATTACGTAATTTTAAGTTCACCGCATCTGAGGTTAGGTTTCAGATAGCATAGTTCTGTTCCAAAATTTATCGTCCTTCGGCGAGTGGCCGTTCGACCGAGGGCTGGTTCGACGCACGGAATAGATATGATTGTCCAAAAGTGTTGGAGGCTACGTTCCGGAAGGCAGGAATCATGATGGTCCATTACATACAGGGCAGTGGTGGTCTTCGGCAGGCGACCCCATATAACGACGGCACTAGGTCTCTCCGTGCGGGACCTATCATACGATGATTACTAAAAACAGAACAGAGCATTTTCAAAGGCCACAAATTATATTTTAATATAGTAGAGAATCTGCAGCCACGGCACAAAACTATCAACTAAATGCAAATAAGTTGACAAAAGCTCATTGACGTCGGACCTATTGAAGTTTAGAGACAATATAAAGTGTGATTATTCCGGCAAAAGTAGGCTGCCTACTCGCAATCGGCTGCTTCCCGAGTATACTAGCTGCGCACACATTTTCACTTCAGTCTAGGTCAGAGAGGTGCGGCGGCGGAAGAAGACTCAGTGTTTAAGGCGTGGGCAAGGCTGCCCCGCTACATCATCAGGCGTTTTTGCTCGCGTTATCTTAGCAAGGCTCGTAAAATCAGTCAGACAATGTTATTTCGCACTAAAATTCTGGCCACATACTTTGGCCGATATGTTACTGTTGTGACATATCGCTTTACACATCACGCATTAGGCCCATTCTTAGGTTGAAAGCTTTAAGGGGGGAGGTATACCCTAAAATTTTCAGATTTGGCATTTTTTAAAATCTCATCTTAAAGCTGAAATTCTGCTCTTTCCAATGGTACCACTGCCATCTCTGTACGTAAATATTTACGTTCATGACGTCTCTTTAAAGGGAAGCGGGTGGGAGAGTTCTTTAACTAATTAGATATAAAGTAATTAGCTGCTGAAATCTTTGAATATAGTTTCTACTTGAGTTGTGCTGCAGTCACATGCTTAGTCTCATCCTAAAGCTGACATTCTGAGCTTTCTAACGATACTACTGCGATCCATGTACGTCAAAATTTACGCACACGGCTGGTCTTCAAATGGGGGGCGGGGGGGAGTTCCTTCAGTAATAGATCCAAGGAAATTAGACCGGCAAGACTAGATATATGGCTGTATATGGCATCAGGGCTTAGTTACCCTCCTAACTTTGTACGGAGAGGTGCGCCACAAGTCGCTGCTAGCATCCTTGAGTGGATTAAGCTACAGAAGCCTGTAGATTGGTAGCTATGCTACATTTAGTGACTATTTCAAGGCGCGCGGAACTTTGTCGCGCCGTCCTGAAAAGTTCAACTTTTTGTCACGGAAAACCTATCTCCTTCAAGAGTTTTGAAGCTACAGCGATGAGACATATACCATTCTATTTGTAAAGACCATACCTATCGAGTAACACAGCCTTTTTTATATTTGTGCATAGTTTGGATTCAAAATGGGGGGAAAGGGGGGGTAAAATGAGAAAAAAAGAAAAAAATGGAAAAATGCTTGTAAAAAAAAACTAAGGCAAAAATCAAAAATCGGGCTGTGTTACTCGATTGGTATGGTCTTTACGAATAGAATGGTTTATGTCTCATCGCTGTAGCTTCAAAACCCTAGGAGGAGATAGATTTCTACAGTACTCCCTTTTTTGTCCGTTTTCTATGAATTTCACGTTTTCTATCAATTTTCCGAAAAAATCACGCGAACAAAAATGTCTTAGAAATCTGTTTTACATAAGTGTACCAAGTTTCAGAGTGATTCGTCCATGAACAAAAAAGTTTTTTTGGAGGGTATACCTCCCCCTTAATTTCCTTCTCTTTATGTCGATCGGGTATCACTCAGTTTCGAAATCGTTTCGAAGAAGTAAAATACTACCTCATTCACCAGCATGCCATGTTATGGCAGTGGCGCTGATGATGCCACACAGACAGCCACGACTCATCAAAATCGAGATGTTACCTGAAGTGCTGCTCTCCGAGGCCTCCAGCTGGGCAAAGGTGGCCCAGACTCACCGAGGAAAACTGGAGCTAAAACTCGCACCGAACCAAGACGGGCTTTGTGACGACCTCCTTGAGTGCTTAAATGGCTCCAGGTCAGTAGAATTTTACCTCCAAAAATTCATTCATTATGTTGAGTAACCTCAATCGTGTAACTTGAAACTAAATTGTGGGTGGCGATTCAAATAATCGACAGTATTCATGAAGGTGAACTGAGTTCGATAGAAGAAACATCTAAGTATATTTTTCACGCTCAGATCAACCAGTGGCAGCTCGAATTAAAAGTTGAAAGTCAATTTGAGAATCGAAGCGATTTGCTCCTTCAATATAACAACAATTTGATAAATTACTGACTAAAAATATATTTGAAATGGTCATAGATTTAGGAACTTGCAGGAGAAATTTAAATTTCTGCTTTCTGTATTCTATGGTTTCAGGCGCCAGCCTGAGCAGGTAACCAGCACTCGGGCAACCTGCTTTCACTGTGTGCGTACCCTAAGTGATTATAATATGCTTGTTACGTAGTTGATAATGAATGATACATATGTGAGGGAACCGAACAAAAAATGTAAGTGGCGAGTGAAAGTCGTGAACTGGGATAATTTTAATGCGTAACTCCCTGCTACAGAAAGTAAAGTTACAAGTGACAGGAATGTTTTGAATTAATAACTTAAAAAATGTCTGAATTAGGCTGCCAGGGCTGCATGCGCAAGGACCGACAAGAATATCTACAAAAACCTAAGAAATAATGAAAAATATAGTTGAAATGATGTGAAAGTAGCAAGAGCAGAACAAAACAGATGTATTTGATTATGTAGGTAACTACCGAAAAAGAGGCATGATGGTGAGGAATCGCGCCCATGCTTCCTGGAATATCAGAAAGCATGGCTGGAGTATGAACCAAAGAGAACAAAAATTGTCATTAGAAACCATATTGTGGATTATGAGCGAAATAGAAAGAAGGAATTTATTATATATGAAGAAAAGGTGGACGCGAATGATTTGCCTTCCTATTAGGTGACAATAGGGAAAAATAGCTGAGAGTGGATGTGCTGAATGTAGAAGGAGTGTATGCGAATGAGAGAACAAGATGGCAGAAGCTGCGAAAGAATTCTGGGAAAACATACAGAAGTTAGGCAAAATATGGGGAACACCTGAGAAATCCGCAAAATATGTTTTAGTATGGTATAGAGACACCTCCTGTGGCAATTAACGCCTCAATCCTCCGAAGTTTGATTCCTACAAATTGTGAATTATTTTTAAAATAATTCTAACCAATTCTTCAGTTAAAACTCCTTTCAGCTCTTTTAAAGACGAATGGCGGTACAAATTGACTTCTGATATACATTTTTAAAATCGACTATAGATGCTCGATAAGGTCTGGTGATTGTGATGGCCTAATGAGATGATGAACTTCATTGATATGTTCCTCGTGCCAATTTTTAACAATTCCATCTGTGCAGATCAGAGCATTACCATCTTGAAAGATAGCGTTCCACTCTGGAAACAGTTTGAACCATTAAAATCACTTGTTTGCTTGAATCGCAAGTTAACCAGGAATTTAAAAGCAAAAAAATACCACAAAAATTCACCATATCTTTATAAGAGAAAACGTTTCGGAGTCCAGCTTCATCGTCAGTTCAAAACACAAAATTCTGTTCAGAAAAAGTTCAGTCCTAGAAACACAAATAAATCAATTAGTAAAGTAAAATGCACTGTAAGGTTTTGAAAAAGTTCAGAAAAAGTTCAGTCCTAGAAACACAAATAAATCAATTAGTAAAGTAAAATGCACTAAAAAATAAATAGATAAGACATGAAAACAATGCTAGTAAACGTAGACGGCCTATCTATTTACTATTTCAAGAGGAAAGGAGCTAAAAGCGGCATTCAGGCTAGGCTTCTGTTTGAATATATAATGGGATTCTAAAATTCGTAGATCACTAACACCGGATGCGGAAGCTAGAATTTTGAAATCACTATCAGATACACAGGTGTTGCACTGCTCGGCATGAACACGTACAGCAGAATGAGGTGGATGTGCAAGTAGGTTCCCTGTTCTATAACTCCTGCCCTTATGCTCAGCCAGTCTAGTATAGAAATTGCGTGCCGTCATACCGACGTACGCTGATGCGCACTGCGCACAACTATATCTGTAAACTAGTGACGATCGCATAAGAACAGGTAGGGTATCCTTATACCTGAAAAACGAGCCGATTCTAAAATGAAGAACCAGCAACACGTGAAGATTTACATCCGGAAGATATTTGGCAAATAAAACTTTTAATTCCTTTGACATAGTCTCAGATGCGGGTCCAAAGTAGGGAAAAGAACAGTAAACAACTTTCCTATTGAACCATTAGATGAACTTGATCCTGCAAAATTCCTAAATATAATATAGTCACGGCTGTTGATACCTCCATGAAGAGAAATCATTGCTCCGCCGAAATTTCCAAGTAATAGCACCCCAGATCATCTCAGAACACCCGCTATGTTTTACGGTTGGGAGGACGCAGTCGGGATTGAATGTTTCACAGCGAACGTATCACATAGCGAACGGACGCGTGTAAGTTCATTGACGCCATTTATAGAACGGGAAATGGTAAATGGTTCGCGCATTTACCCTGTTTATGCTCTGACCAGCCCCATCAGGCGGTAGCCTCATTAGCGTTTGACCAGTGGCATCATGAGGAAGCTTGACCAGCTGCTCTTTTTAGTCATATTACGCAGATTCGGCTCGCCGGGTAATTGACTTCCGAAAAAGAATACAAAATAGAAGCCAAGCACCGTACGTGGCCTATCTGCGCCTGATTTACCTCTAAGCCGGATCCAATGCCACAGGGGCGACCTTAATTGGAACGAAAACTTTGACAGGGTTAAAAATGGGGGCCGCCATTTGTCCGATGTCATCTTTCAGAGGCTGAGTGAGGTACCGCCGTCAGGCCGCGTCCAGTCCTATATATGAGGTTTAGTTTATTCACTATTTCTTTGAACTATAACTTCCGTCCTAAATAAGATACAAGTGCCGAATTTGGAATGCTATTCCAGCTATTTTTCTTCATTCCACGTACGTTAAGATAAAGCTTGCAAATTTGTCTTTCAACTGTTATTATGAAGGGGAAAATTTTGCACCCAGTTGTTCGTGAAGCTAGTGTTTTTTCTACCGTCAGGTCTCGATGTACATAGGTGTAAAGATTTATTCTTCATTAAGTGGTACACCATTCACTTTTAAATCAGATTTCTAGAAGTAAATAGAAGTTATTATACCAAAAACTGTGAAATTCTGTAGATAAACGCACGATTTCTGCTACGAGTATCCTACATTGGAGGCGTCAAAGTATCCCCATTGGTTTATGAGGTAACCACAAACCTCATAAATTACTTGCCTGTCGCTGTCAAGAGCCACTCGCCTGTCGCTATCAAGAGCCACTCGCCTGCCGCTGTCAAGTAATGTCTTTTTCATAAATATATATATTGTAATTATATCTATACTAGTTCTTTTCTTATAGAGCTTTCAAATCAGGAAGTTTGCGTGAATGGCTCTGTATGTAATTCACGATCGTTCTAATCTTGTGCGAGCGCAAATTTCATCTAGATCTCTCTGGCAACATCGTTAAGGTTCTTAGCCTACATGAGGGCCTATTTCACTTCTGCCGCGCTACAACAAAGTCCCGCCGAGTACCTTCTTACGTGTTGTGTTAATTAATAAATTCACTGAGGGAGTAGTTCATCAAAGTATTAAAATATGCAATTGTTCCTCGTATATCATGCCATGGTATATTCATTCTCTTGTTAAAAATAGATTGATAAGAATTTTGTCATATTTTTACGCCGACTCAGCCTAGGGGCTAGAGTAGTTAAAATCACGTCAGTAGAGCCACGGCCTCATTAAGCTGACTCATCATAATGATTCATATGCTCGTAACCTTTCTTTGTTGTAAATGTTATCACAACTTACGCCAATCACTCTAACGGTTTATAAATGTAAATAGGCTTCTGATATTCTTCTTGTATTAATTTATGACTCTATTATTCACTCCGGTTGTAATATTATTATTGTCCAGTTATTAAATATAAGTTAACCACCCACAAGACTGGCGACAGCTGACGCCCTCATTATCAAGAGTGAGTCCTCAGCTATCAACCTACAAAGCAGCGAAATCATGAGGACGTTGAAATTATTTCTTAAATATTTTTAAGTTTATATTGCTAACGGTATCTATGATCCCCCTTGTTCGTACTACAAAATTTCAAATTTTTGCGGTGCAAAACTTTCATTCGCGTGAAAACGAATAATGAATATACGAAACGTCTTAATAAAATGTCTTTTGGTTACTTAATTGGTTTTCGATCTGCCATCGTTGGCAAAGAGCATCGTTCGGCTCACTGAGAAGAAAAGTATTAAGGAAAAGCGTTCTTAGATATTTAATAAAACTGCCTAAACGAACGACTTCTACCTAACCATGCATATTTTCTATATATGTATAATTGTTAATACATGTTAAATTACTGATTAATTGATGAAATGTGAAGAAGTCATTCGCGCCTCTAAATTTATAGATAAATGGAAGTCCTAAAAAATTTAAAAAGTTTAAAAAATGTTACAGTTTAAAAAATATATTTATTTGAAGACATGCGATAGCAAACATGACTGATCCCACTCGAATGTGTCGACTAGTTGTATAATTTTTTGCATATGTCGATTGAATGTACGGATGAATTATTTTCCGAGCCTTATTTGAGATTTTTAGAACATTATCTTGGTATACTCATATTCGTTATATTCCTACTGAAAATTTTAAATTTATCGAATCTATACCGTGAATTTAATCTAATATTGAACTGTGACAGCAATGTATTGTCCTAAAAGTAGGGCAACATGGGGCAGCGCCCCCCCCCCCTTTTTTAACTAAATTTTTGATGAAGTTTTAATTGATACTAGGTGGTTCTTTCTTTTGTTTAAAGGTACAACTAATGAGAAATGTATGATGTGAATTAGACTCCTAAAGAGTTATACTATTTTTAATGAAACACTATTTTGTAAAAAGTGTCAAAATGGGCCCATTGCCCCACCCCTGGGGCAAGGCGCCCACCCTTGGTCCCTTTACCACAATTGCATATTTTTCGTTTAAAAATGATAAAACAACACTTTACAATTAAAAATCGGAAAAATGTAATAAAAAATAGGACATTCATTCATTTGTTAACAACTCAAAAAATCATATCCTTAATTTCAAAAAAATATACTCTTGGCTTAAAAAATCTATCACTGACGTGAAGAAAAATATTTCATTGACATAAAAATATATATCCTTGACTTGAAAAATATATCCTTGCGATAAAAAATTCGTCCTTGACATGAAAAAAATGTATCCTTGACTAGAAAAAATATATCTAGTTGATCAGAAAAAAAACTTCGTTCCAATTTCGTTCATAATCCAGATATTATGTGCAGAGAATTTGTACCTAATCGTGATTTCAGCTAACACCATAAAAATTCATCAACTTTTGGCTCATTGGTGTTGACTTAAATCAACTTTTGGCAAGGCAAGAGTCAATAACTCGATAAAGGGTCATAAATACGCATAACTAGAAACTAAACCTTCTGCCTTGAGGCGGCAAATCAAAAAATCATGCAATAAAAAGTGTGATTTTTAATTCAAAAAGCTAGTCATAGTTTTGAAAAGGTTTTTGACAACACAAGACTTCACCATGGGCGCTTTGCCCCGTGACACGCGTGGGCCCGTTGCCCCACTAGGTATCATTTCAATTTATATCGTGTCAACATTTTATTTTAAAAGCTAATAGTCTAAACTTGATCTCAAAATTATCCCTATAAATATTACTTTCAAAATATGATTCACAGTAATTTCAAAAGCTTCATCTACAGTAATCGTAAAAAGTTTTATTTAGCAGCATAAAAATTTTTATCTGGGCTAAAACAGTTATTCACAAATAACTTAATAACGCAAACACTTAGCAAAACGTAAATCCGTACACTTCATCCCAGTGAAACTGTCGACCGGCGGTAAAGAACACGGACCAATATCTGTCATTCTTACGAGAAACCCGCTATGGGCCCATGACCCGCAGTGGGCTCGCTGCCCCATTTTACCCTACTGAAGAGTGAAAAATAAGCAGAGAAACTAATTTGAAGTAGAATCCTGTTGAAAAAGAATTTATTCTTTTAATGCTCTAAGGAGGGCGGGGATAACCCTTAAAAAATTGCTTTTCACCATCTGTTCAACTCTAGTGGGGTCGCCACATGCAGGCCTCAACTATAAACTCTTTCTGGTGTTAGCACGTTCAGGTGTTAACTAACTCTTACCGATGTCGCCTCACGAAGGCGTCAACTAGCTCTTACTAGAGTTGCCGCATTCATGTGTCAACTCTTGCTGATGTTGCCTCATGCGTGTTTCGGGTACGCAGCCGTGCACCACTAAATTTGTGCACCAATCAGCCTGGAAAGGAACGTCTAGCATTTTTCCGGATGACCACCAATCATTCGTGGATTAAGCCATCCGTCGGTAACCAGCCCATGACATCATCTTGCATTAAATGTTAGGAGCTTTACGCCACCACATTTTGAAGCGAATAGCCCAGAGAGTAATGGTTATGCACCAATGAACGTTTCATCGAATCATCACTTCATACCCTGACTTCAGCTCGAACTGTAACTTGCGGACAACGGACTGCGACCAACCAGCCCAAGTCGCCAGTGGAACTGCATGCATCCTGCCGTGCACCACCAGACCGTCACTTTTAGCTCAACATCCGGGGTTAGGTTTCAGAAAGCATACCCAGTTCGAAATTCTCGCAGTCATTGCGGCCGTTCGCCGCAGAGACGTTCGCAAACGCGCAAATCTAGGCCTGTTGTTGCCGACTTTACCTCGCGTCCAAGCAGTCTAGCGACGATATGGCCTCATCTGCAACGAATAGCGCGAGGCCTCGGTCGGCAAAAGCTGCGGCAGGCAACTGGTCGCTCCTCTACCGCGGCCTACGTCGAATATGCCGGCGGACGGCGGTAACGTTCAAGCCGTTGAGTTGGCAGGGAGAGGAAGGGGGTGAAGGGTTAGGGAGGCGGAGGAATATCGAAAGAACATTCTAGACATGAATCTTAATATGGGGCTTATACCGGAAGAAACTGATTGAATTATTCGCTTATTTAATTTCTCTAAAATTATGAGGTTTACATGATTTTTTATTTTNCGACGCCAGGCTTATTTTCCTGTGGGCTGATTGATCTAATTCAATGGATGTGATCTGTCTGGTGGCGTGCGGCTGATAACGTAACAGTCAAGATGTGTTGTAGGCTACGTTCTTCAGGGAAGGGATCGTGATAGTCCATTCGAAGCACGGCAGTGGTGGTCTCCGACAGGCGTCCCCGTGTTTCAACTAAATCATATTTGTTTTGCCTAGTGCAGGTGTGATCTCATCAGGTTTAGCGGCAGAATCAGCACTCCTGCTGGCATCGCTGCTGTCGCTGCAGCTTCTCGGGCGGCAAGGACGTACTTGACCATCGCACTGCCAGCTCCCCTCAACTTAGATGCTCTGCAGGGCAGATACAGTCAACTCGGTAAGCACATACAATCGAATAGGTGAGCACATACAATCGACTAGGTGAGCACATACAATCGACCTGGTGAGCAATGTTTTGTTCACTGCTCCGGCTACTGCTACTCACCTGTTCCGGAATCGACCAGGTGAGCAAGTATAAGCAACAAGGTAACAGCAGAGACCAAGGCAGTTATCTGATACCGGAGAATAATTTGCCTTTTAAACGGAACATTTAACATCAGGCTTGCACACAAATTTGTGGGCATTGTCAATTATTGTTTCTTAGTCATTTTTAACGATTAATACGCTCGAAATGACATTAAAAATTAGTCAATTGAAGACACGGTTTCCGAATCGATAACTAAAGACTTATTTAGGAGAACCCAGCTTACAAGGACGCATAAATCATAAATAATTGTTAAATAAACTAACTAGATTATTATTTGATTTTTTGTATTTCAAATGTGCCTTGAACGAATGAACCAAAGTGTCGCTGGCTGTTATGAGCGACATCTTTTGGTTACAATCATTACCGCCGATGTCGCCCCGCGCTTACATTTCCGTTTATTTCCAGTTGCAGTGCCTCTCTACTCCACTTAATTTCTACTCGCAGAGCCTCTCTACCCAGCTAAAACTTAGGGCAGGGAATAGAACCGGCAGTCGCATGCTTTAGGGTCGACGTAGAGACGCGACAGAACCGCGATATCGCAGAAATGTCTGCATATATGCCCTTTTCCTCTACGGGACTGTTGGAAGGATTGAGACTGGCCTGAGACCAGTAAGCCACATGGCTGGGCCTCATAACTGGCGTGCGCGTTTCAACTACGGGACTACGCGCATGTGCTGGGATCGAGACTGAGTTCCATCTGGGCTTCCGCCCCGCCGTACGTGACATTTCAGTGCGTATATTGGAGCGACAGCAACACACAATCTGCTGGGACGGAAGTCACAGCGACACTACCGCATGAACGGCTCAAAAGATTGAACAGTGCTTGACTCGCCGATGAGCCCGTCTCGATGGCCGGACTGCCTCAGTCTAGACTGAAAAAGCCAGTTTTTCTGGCGTCAGTCGTGGTAGGGGCCTTTATGGTGCTTATATATGGGGACAGTGCAGGCGGTAATGAAAAACAAGCATCCTTCATTGTTGGTACTGTAGCGGCCCGACTTTCTGACTGTCGTTCTCGCTCTTCTTCTTTCATTCCTACGCATTACTCGAAGCTAAAATTGAACATGAGCCTGTTTTGGCTCACTCTCGATTGAGCCGCCTGCTGGACGGGCGTTGCTGGACGCAGTAATTGGTCGGGTGCTTGGCAAGGAACTACCTTGGATCTACCTCCGATGCTGCTGTCAACCATTCATTTAAGAACCAAGTTCTTGTATTATGATTACTTCTTTCGTCGGCCATGGACGGGTGCGTCTGCAGGCAATCGGAGCTAGAGTACCAGTCTCGACGACGGTAACGCTTCCGGCGCTGTACGTTGCATGGACTTGGTCGTAACTTTGAAGATCTGTTCTTTCCACTCGAGGAACAGCGTAGAAGGAAGCAGCAACTTGTTGGCAACGTTGGATAAGAGTCCCGGCGTAATTTCGGCAAGCACTGCGCTCCTCCGCTAGATTCCCACACTTTGAATTTATTTGCCCTAGTCGATCTCCGATAGACTGGGACTTCCTCTGGGCGACAACACCGATAACGTATGGATGGACCCAGCCGAATTAAATGTTTAACTTTACATTTCCCGGTCTGGTAGCTACCGATTAATGATGTACCGCTCATGAATCCGCTTGTTCATTTATTTATATTGTTCATGAAATATAAAGGTAATGCTTTCATTTATATAGTTTGTTCATTCTTTCTCACTATCCCGTTGGGGTAGCCTATATGTGTTATCCCCTCTCCCGCAACAGTACCAGCAACAATCATAGATGATGTTGTCAACATCCGAGATCAGGGAAAGTTCTATCTTATTCAAAATGAGACAAACTGTTTGCAGTGAATGCTGTTAACCTTTTGAGCTCATGCACGATATGCAAGAGTTTAGTGGTAAATATTGCTTTTTTCGGATTGCAGAGGTGAGTATTCGACCTCAGGATGCCGCTTGGCATGCCATAAGTCAAACCCATCCACCACTGGGCGAGGAGGAGCAAGATGATGGCGTTAACACGAGGAGGGACGCAGCAGCCGTTGTGCGTCTCCCAGCCCAGCCGCCTCCAACGCTGTGGCTCTACAAGGTTCAGCCGGGCAGCTGTGAAGCTATCGCTCGGATCATACGGGCAATTGTTCCTTACAATAAAAGGTTATTTACTCGCCGCCCACAAGCCTAAATTTCATTATATTTTTGAGTCACTTTTATGCTACGAGTCACATCTACACTTGGTCGGACTGTTCGTCAGTATGCCGATGATACGGAATTATAATAAGAGACTTTAATCTCATATGTTTTCCCGTATACAGATTGGGTTCCCTAAAGCTGTACAATTGCGGCTTGAAGGAAAATGAACTGTGTCAACTGTTGAGGCATTTGCACAACGATGGCATCAGGACTGCCTCCCGGGGACAGACGCTGTACAGAAGAGACTCGTGAGTTTTTATATTTAAACATTCGGCCAGTGCACTCTCTTGATACTGGCGCCGCGCAACATTTTAATGATGTAAATACGTGCCATGAGACGTGGTGAGTACTTCAAGCCACAGCCGCAGGTCTCACCAGACATATTAGTGTAGAACATACGAACCATGAAGCCTACTAGTGTAAAAAACACGTATAAGCGGCTATTATGAAATAATTCAATTAATTTCATTGTTAATTTAACTAATAATTAGTTAATACGTCATTCTTACGAGTCGCAATTCAGTGAATCCTCAATTTGCAATCCATAATTAAATCCAATCTTAATGTTGTATGTTTTGTTATTTTCAGGGTATGTGTTGTTGAATAAGTTACAAATAAGTTTAAGTTTATTATGTATCATTCATATTTCGTAACATGAAATAATTTATTTATATCTTCAATAATCATTGACGTGTTCAATGTGCATGTTCAAGTGCAACTGTCGCATGCTAAATTATTTAAACTGTCTATCAATGTAGTTAATAAAATTAAAATACAATTCATTGGATAATAACTATCGAAATTCATTATTCAATCAATAAAAAATGGATTGCTTCTATTCAGAGGCCGCCACGTGTGGCTTCATGTGACAGACGATCTCCCTGACTTCACCAGGTGAGACACCGACTGAATTCACCAGGTAAGGCCTAGTGAATTCACCAGGAGTTTACTAAGTCACCCATGTTCACTCAAATAGGTCGAGTGCGTATGATGAAAAAAAACCCTTCGGTCCTGATAAAATGAATTCGCAGATATAATGACTGCGCTAAGTAACAAGAGAATTCATTACAAGTCATCATCATGAAAGTTTGGTATTTTCAAATTGTGAGCATTTTATAGTAATTTGCTGCTCAAAGCTTGGAAATTCAAGTTGCAAACATTTTAGTAATGCTAGGTTGAAAATATTTTGTTGCAGGGCGGCGGAGGCCGTGAGCCGAATTCTTGCTCAGCTGCAGTCCAGTAGCGCTGAGGATTTTGAGGCTCAGTGGCCAGGACTGGTACGCTCGATGCAAGACGCGCAGGCCACCGCGCGGGACTGGCGGGAGGCGATGCTGTGCCGCCCTCTGGAAGCAATGCTTGCTTTCGAAGCTGCCCAACGCAGTCTCAAGGAAGACAAGAAGTTCAAGATAACGAGCAGTAAGATACTTGCATGCATGCGTTTTCAGTGATCTCTTCTTCTCTTTAGATCACGAATAGATGTATGAATTATACCGCAGAAGTATAAGGGCGAGTAAAATGGTGGATGTGACCTAGTAGTCACTGGTAGCCGGCCACGTGCGAAAACGGCTGAAGCCATAACAGACGGAACGTGAAAAAAGACTCAAATTTACTTGTTCTGCCAAGCAAGCAGTTCACTGTTACCTTTGTCTCTAGGATTCCGAATTCTAGATAAGTGTGAAGATTACAGCTTCCTAATCCAAATGACCTTAGGCAGATTCTTTTCTCAGCGATTTCTTAAGACGCTCACTTATTATACCCTTTAGCGGGCTACTTCTTTCCTCAGTACCGAGTGTTTAACAATTCGAACAAATTTTTTAACTCCATTCAACTTATATAATGGGTGTGGATAAATGTTCTGAATATCTTTTATATATTTCCATTATTGCCCGTTTTACTGTTTTTAATGTGGCTCACTTGACAAACTAGCTTTACCTAACTTCGCACTTAGGTTTATATTTCCTCTACAGCGGGTAGTCTCCTATAGAGGTCGTCATGGCTGCCTATGGAGTGGAATGTTACGAGCCTTTGCGTCACTTCCACTCATTAGGCATGCTCTAAGTCTCAGTTAATCACGGTCATCCTGTATCTGGCCTAGCCTACTCCGGCCTAACCTGCTCGCGTTGCAACACTTCTTACCAAAAAAAAATCTGAGTAGACCCAACCTAACCTCATTGGCTGCTGGAAGATAGGAAGGGGGCAAAGTGAGCAGATTGAGCCAGTCATTGATAGCCAGGGTAGTGCGAGTTATGATTGCGTGTATAGTTTAGGCTAGAAAAGGCTAGACCTGGGGTAGGTGAGCCCGGATACAGAACTGCTTTCTGCTTACGGGCGAGCATGCTAATGTATTGGTTGAAAATCTATAGCGCTATTATATTTGATTAGTGTGTTACTGGTCTTTTTGCGTAGTCGGCAGCTTTTAGATTTAAAGCCGAGTGTAGTTATTGCATGCTGAGGCTATGCCATTTCTCCAGGGCTTATTCAAGAGTTTAATTTGCTGTGCAAGGCAGTGTCCCATTTTTTTACCGTCTTCATACGATAACATATCAGCAATAGGAGCTTGCTAACGTCTTAACGTACAATCTTTTTTCCAAGAGATCTGTTTAGAATATAGTGGTGTTGCGACTGCGGTGCTTTAAATTTATAGATGAAGCCGGTGCATCAAAATTTTAGACAATGGTCACATTGAACTTTAGAAGTCACAGATTGTTGAAAAAATAACGTAGATCTTGGAAAACAGTAATACTGATCAATAAATGAAATACCGAACAGAATAGGAAAGTATTTGGTAATGCGTTCATTCATTTTTCGTATGAACATTTCAGTAGAAGTGAATGGCTACAAGAAAATGCCGGATGAATCACCGGTTCTTAAGAGTTGATGAGTATACAATCCGCTCTAAACCATATTATCGTCTAAGTGTTCAGCGAAGTAGCCTCCGTTGGAAGGGGACGGCTTGCTCGTGTGCGAGCTGCGGTTCCTTGTCACCCACCTTTAAAGTAAACATTTAGTGGAAAATTGTTCTACGTTCAGTGAGCTGATGCAAAGTTATATAGATTATGCAATATAGATTAAGTAATAATATTAGCCCGTCGTTTGCAGGTCGTGACGTAGATGCTGTGGGATTGATGCTTCCCTACGCTCCAGACGCCCCCTTGGAAGTGGTGACGTTACCGCAAGAACTTAGGACAGCCGGGTGGCAAAAGATTGTCCAACATCACAAGGGAGACATGCACCTTGATCTTGTGGACGACTGTAGGAGTGAATTCCAACCTTGCGATGACGTGCTCGAGTCTCTGCTCGGTCGAAGGTGACTCATCGACCTAGCCGCATTTAAACCCTGTAGTTGCAGAGAAGGCAGCATTTGGCCTGTTGTCTACCCACATGAAATTTTTTGAGAGCTAGAAATGGTCTCGAGTTGCATTACCTGATTTTTAATCATGGTCTTGACGCTACAACTCAAATAACGGAAAGAACATTTTTTACGGTAGTGTTTCCCCATAGCTAAGTTTTTCATGTCGCCATCTGCCAAATAAATTCATTTCCAGCGTATTTTACGTAAAATATTTCCAGAGGTTCTTCAAATAATACGTAAGACGTAGTATTTTCCGCGATTTATGATTTAATATTAAAGTTTTGAACGATTATTCTGATTTTCAAGTTATTAATCCGTTAAGTCGGATATCAATGAATGATTATTAATTATGTGGCCCAAATATTAGCATGATGGAGCACAAATTTAGTCAGCGTATGGCACATGTATAAGCATTATATGGTACATGCATAAGCAATATTAGGCGCAGATATAAGCATCATATGGAACAAATTGAAACATCATATGGCACAAATGTAGTTATCAAATGACACATTTGTAAGCATCATATGGCGTATATATAAACATATTGTGCCATATATCTATTCATTTCCAGTGATTTTGCAGTTGTACCACTTTCTTGGACATTTGTCAAACTTTTTGACAGCTCTGACATAATCTTATGTCAGAGCTGTGTCTTGAACTATACAATTATTTAAGTATATTTTGCAATACATGCTGTATATCTAAAGGGATAAATTTGGTAGGTTCAACTTGAAACAAATCACGACCGGTCAACAAATTTCTAAAAAGAGTTTTCACCGGACCCTAGTACACCTTTTCGAGTCCATTATTTCTGGAGCTACTATCTCCTCGCTGCGAACTTCTGGGTATAGTCCCTTTAAAGGGACTTCTGGTTGGTAGCCCCTGTGAACGGACTTCTTGATGTAGTTACTGCAACTGCATTTCTTGGGGTAATACCTGTAAAAGGACTTCTGAGGTAGTCCTTTTACAGTATGGACTTTTGGAATAGTTCCTCCAAAGGGACTTCTGGGGTAGTCCCTGTAGAGATACTTCTGAAGGTAGTCCCTGTGAACGGACTTATGAGGTTCTCTCTGTTAACGGATTTCTGGTGTAGTCACTCGAGACGGACTATATAATTGGAACCGTTTATGTAGTAGGTATTAGTCATAATATTAATTAATATTGATGGTTACAGGAGGCATGAACTGCAAATATGGATGAAAGTGTTTTCTTCGTACAAACTTCATAATTATTGAAGCAACATCCATATTACAATTGCCTTTGGTCAATTTTTAGTCATCATGAAGGATTCAAATTACCTGATCAGTTAGGTCTTTTCTATTGCTTTCTGTAGCTTGGATAAGAAATGCAATTAGAGCCCAGCAGAGTTTTTGCACTGCATTTCCACATCATGCGACCCGATTTATTCAGGTTTTAAGTATTCTGATAGTTCTTGAATAGTTCAGATGAGCTTAAAAATGAGTTCAAGTTGATTTATTTGGAATTTATTTATAATATTTTCCACCTCCTACAGGCCGATGATTAAATTTTTCAAAGGCAGCATCAAAACATTTGCTGGGATAAAAGCTCTTGCGGAAACAGCGGCTGATGCACCATCTCTGTACATCAGGCTCGAGGACCCGTTGGACCTCAGCCCACTGCCCAGCAAATGCCGATACCTTCGTGAGTATTTTCCGTGAGAATAATATCAGTTTCAGTTCAATGTAGGTAATTTGCTGCATTACATTTTTATTTTGTGTTATCAGATTCTTCGTATTATATTGCATGACACTGTATGAGTGACTTTTCATTATTCAAATGGTGAAGGGAGTGATAAGTCTGCTGAGAGCCTAGGGTGGATCCTCAAATTTTCCTATCTTATTTTCCGCACAGGTATTTATGTTCCGGTACTTAGCAGCACGGCGACAGCTGTGTCGCTACCAGAACGGCCTTCTCCCCATCTCACGGTACTTAGGGCTCAGGCTGGGAGCTGGGAGGCGGTGGCCCAGACAGTGCTTGCTTATGCTCCTCCTAGCAAGTGGTCAGTAGCATAGGTGGCTATGAAAATGAAGGCATGCAGTATGCATTTCTATGTCCCAGTTAAGTCTGTCATGGTGTACCGTGTACTTTTTCATGAGATATATATTCCTTATTATTACAGCTTTAATTTTAGGTAAATAACATGTAGATCGGTAGTTCCTAAAATTTTTATATTATAAATGTTCTGATCAATGGCCGCAGTTTTTGATGTGACTAACCGTGCCATTTGAAGAGATTTCATAATAATGATAAAAAAACCGTGCACTAAAACGAAGGAACACAAATCAATGGTAAACTCAAGCTGGGGTTGTGAAATTTGATCATTCTTACGAACTGTATCGACGGACAAGTTTTTCGCTCGCCTTTTATATCATATACTTCTCAGTTAAATTGACTAATTAAGGAACAATCAATGGCAATCTAACCGCTATCACAATTTCCATTGTGAATTTTTGTTGATTCGACCTTCTTACGTAACATTCATCGTAATGGCCGTGCAACTAATATTTATTATTATTATATTATATCATGTGGCAGTTACGCCGACATTGCCCTGTATCGGCCGGAGCTGAGCGAGGAGGAGGAGCAGCGGCTGCTGGCGCTGCTGCAGGAGGAAGGCATCAGGACCAACCACGCGGGGACCACACGCTGCGAGGGGTGAGGATGTGAGGGGGAGGCAGTTGTGGGGAATGATGCCGAGTTTGGTGAACGTGAGTTGGGTTGTCGTGGGTGTGAGTGGCATCTGGCAGTTGTGGAGTATGATGGTATTGAGTTGGTTGAACGTCAGTAAGCGTTTCGTGTGGTAGGGTTCGCTGCTTGAGACGATTTATTGTTTATAATCGAGCTTTCACAGATGTCACCAACGAGGATGAATTGAATGCTTGGCATCATAAGCGAATCAATATTCATTTAGAGGTCATAGAGGTTATTTTAATCATGGTTTTTATTATTATTAAACATTGGGACAATGAGAAGCATGCTCTAATGATTTACCAGGCCATTTGTCTGACAGTTCGTCACGCAGCCACAATCATGTCTTTACTCTGCCGATTCACCACGCTGCCTCAATCATGTCCTTACCCTCCCAAACAATAATTATTGGTTGAGCATCGATTAATATAGGTGGCTATAAGGGGAAATTACATGTGGAGCATCGATAGCGCATCGATGCGGCTTCGATAGCTTGACACTCCTATGTTCCACCTATAACAGTCTAATGGCCACCCTACCCAAAAAAGTCACCTTCCACTAAAAACTATCCATTGTCACCGGTGGTGCAGCGATGATCCACCGATGGCCACCTTTAAAATGTAGTCGACAAAAATTCTTTCTTCGGTTTGAAATGCATTTGCATTTACTAATATTGCTTCATACGATCACACATTCGTATACACATCCGTATACGAATGTATACACATCCACCGTATACGAATACGTATACACATCCACCATGGCAGTACAAGTAGCAATGTCAGACATGTAGCAGGAACAATTTATCAGTGCCAGACACATACCTCGCAAGGAATCGATTTGAAGAAAATTCCCGGCCTGCAGGATTCGAACTCTGAGCTTCCTCGTGCGAAAGTCAAGCCTTGATTTGCCGTTTAGTCATCAGAGAGAACTTGGCACTTGAGTCAATTTAAGAGACTTAAATAAAAGTTTGCATGTATTATTTTCATCAAATGACAAAAGTTAATGCTACCACCGCGATGATTAGATAGTTATAACCATTTTAATTTAACATGCTGCTATATTCGAGTATTTAACAGCCGCTGAAAGAGACTTCGTTCAGCTTTGAGTAAAGGTTACGGGAAAATGGTTGATAAGTATCGAAGTTTCATAATATGAACATAACACCAATTGTGACAGTAGTTCGATTCGAACTACTTTTGCCTATACTATTGAAAAAATAAATTGATATCGCTCGATGATTTTGAAATGTTAGGCGTGAAATATCTTCACCACTTCGGATCAATCAATATTTTTTTCAACCTAATCTATAATATTTTGCGTAGTACAGCTACCAAGACCACTTTGTAAGAAATGTAGACTTGAACTCAAAATAATTATCGGATAGTAAAATCAAATTTCCCATTAATAATTAAATTTCACTATCGAAGTCAGCGATAGAAAACCGAATTGACACTCGTACCTCTTTGCGTAAAGATGATACTTTTTTGACAAACAAATTACCTGGAAAGCAAACATTTAATGCAAGACAAGGTAAAGATTATTAAGAACAACGCTCAATGCCGACGCGCCCTAATCCCAACAGGTATAAACGTGTATATATTTACTCAATGACTCGCTCATTGCGCTTAGGGATGCCCCGCCTCCATGATAAATTGAAACTTATGAATATTATGGAACACACTTAATCGAACATACAATTCATACTTATTGATACAATAAATTGGTCTCAATTGATGACAATATTTCAAATGCAGTAAATTAGCGCACAAGCAAAATTCGCAACAAATATACACAAAATAGCGGGTGAACATGAAAATTTGGATTCGCCATCTTTTGAAAAACTGTATTTTTTCAACAAAATTTTTCATTTTTTCTCGGATAATTCATCAAGAGCAGTCTGATATCTTACAGTGGGCTTCACTCTACCTTGAAAAATTCATGAACTCTTAGCTTCAGTCTGCCAGTTTTACACGTACCTACGGAAATCAGCCTATATTTTCGCTAAATCTACTTGAAGCAAAATCGTACAAGCCAAACACACAACGAAGTCATGGTTTCGTCATGAGCAACAAAATAACTCCTGTCTAGGCTGGATAAATTACAGTAGCAAAAGGGATTTGCCTGCGATACACCATCGAGTATTCAGACTATCGATGATTCATGACCGCCACCTATACTTGCCGCCCTTTCGACTTATTAGTGTTTTACTGTCGATTTTTGTCAGATGTGGCCACCCACCGTTACGCCACCTACAATCTACCATCGCCACCTATAATTATCGATGCAACACCCTAATTTTTATTTGAGCTGCAGGTTCACTAAGCTATTTCAATCATGCCCAAACGCTTCTAGTTTACCACGCTGCCTCATTCATGTTTTTTTATCCACAGAGAAAGAAACAAAAGGTGCCTCGTCATTTGCGACGATCCTCTCACAGTTTAATCTCAGTGACGTCAGGAGGGAAGTGGCGTCATAAGTGGAGTGCTCGCACGGATGGAACCAGGACGCCACCCAAGAGTAGATTTCTGAGAAGACAATTTGTGTGACTAACTTTTCATATTTTTCTTATCTTATGTAATCGATTTTACTCAACCGCTCAATCGAATGATAATATATATGAAGATTATTTGTTTCTTACTCAGTTTGAATCTAAGAATAAAAATACTCTGGTTATCATGGCCCGGCCCTTGTATAATGCGCTGAAGAGACTTAGAGAAGGACTTCACATATAACACTTCTGTAGCTAAATTATCAGCACTTAAGTTGAGCACAGCTTGACGTCAGTGATGCTTCAAGATAATGAGCCGTATTATAATCGTAAGTCATGTATTCATCCTGATTTGAGGCTCAATCTGCCAATGTAGGTGCTCATCCAAATATTCAAATTAATCGTCAAGTGATATAGTCTAACGTTAGCAGAAGAACATCACGATGTAGCCTACGTAACCCCGCTTTCTACTTCTAAATTTCCTGGAAACAACTTAGGAATTGGGAGCTCATCTTGGCAACTGGTGCTGCCTACGAAATAAATACATAATAAATTATTCACGCATTTATTTTTTTTGCCCGTAATATGCTTGTTTAAATACATCGGGAAGTTTGTATTTCTTGTACAGAGAGCAAAAGAAAAAACTTTTATCCAGGACTTGTTTAACACCTCATACGTCTTTGCTGACGGGAAGAAGTAGCAAAATCTTGTTGTCTGGACCGCAGCGCTGCATAGGACGAGCTCCCCTTGCCGTCCTTGGAACTGGGCCTCAGTGTCGGATGAGACGAGCTCCCCTCGCTGTCCTTAGAACTGGACCGCAGTGTCGGATGAGACGAGCTCCCCTCGCTGTCCTTAGAACTGGACCGCAGTGTCGGATGAGACGAGCTCCCCTCGCTGTCCTTAGAACTGGACCGCAGTGTCGGATGAGACGAGCTCCCCTCGCTGTCCTTAGAACTGGACCGCAGTGTCGGATGAGACGAGCTCCCCTCGCTGTCCTTAGAACTGGACCGCAGTGTCGGATGAGACGAGCTCCCCTCGCTGTCCTTAGAACTGGACCGCAGTGTCGGATGAGACGAGCTCCCCTCGCTGTCCTTAGAACTGGACCGCAGTGTCGGATGAGACGAGCTCCCCTCGCTGTCCTTAGAACTGGACCGCAGTGTCGGATGAGACGAGCTCCCCTCGCTGTCCTTAGAACTGGACCGCAGTGTCGGATGAGACGAGCTCCCCTCGCTGTCCTTAGAACTGGACCGCAGTGTCGGATGAGACGAGCTCCCCTCGCTGTCCTTAGAACTGGACCGCAGTGTCGGATGAGACGAGCTCCCCTCGCTGTCCTTAGAACTGGACCGCAGTGTCGGATGAGACGAGTTCCTCTCGCCGGGGCGTGAGGTTACAGAAGGGAATATCACAGGATCACTCGGCGAAATTATCGTTGACATTTCACGCTGCGCAATGCACTTCCTACAGAAAAGCCTCAGTAAGGCAGGGGCTACATATTCCATTAATATATAGCTCATATTTTACCCATAAGCAAATTATCAAATACCTTAGTGTTCTAACCAATTAGCTCAATGTACTAGCCAATTACCACAATTCAATGAGCAATTATCATAATATATTGGCCAGATACCTCAATGTACTAGCCAATTACCTCAGTGCACTAGCCCATTACCTCATTATTATAGCCAATTACCACAATGAATTGATCAATTACTACGTTTTACTAGCCCAATACCACAATGTACTAGCCAATTAGCAAAATATATCAGTAAATTGCCGCGATTCCTCATCCGCTGCAGGTTAATGTTCCCGGCCTACTTAGGTGGAAAGCTCAAATTCATCGTTCATGCATGATTAACTAATGTTTACCTTAATTCAATTTTTCTAGTAAAATGTCATAATTTTCCTGTTCTACGCATACTTCTACATGGATCGTCTCTAAGTTAAAACTCAATGATCAATTCAAATTACGATACTTCAAGAAAAAATGCAGCTTAAAACATTATTGCCATAAAATAAAAACAATACAAATTTTTCGACAGTAATAATAGATTATGATTATCAAAGTAACTAAAATTGCAACAACAAAAAGATCACAAACTTATAACTATCGAACAAACTTATTCTCTTCCACAAAATTGTCACTGGTATCTTGAAACGCAATGATTTAATTCTTTTCACATACGGATATGAAAAAATCAAGTTCTGATAAGATAAACCTCGATAGTCTGGGCAATTTTTAAACGTCCAACGATTGTCTCTCATGATATGATTTACTAATCTGCGCTGAGTATATAAAATTATCCATACACTTCATTCTAAAGCAAAAATATATGTACCAGTAAGGTTATCTTTTGCCAGTGAATAAAACAACTCAATTTAAATGTTGAAATACTCGTGAAAGCCATTATTGCTGTAACAGTAATCAACAGTAATCGCAGCTGTAACTAAACGAAAGATTCATACCATTTTGAGTGAGAGTTATTAAAATAAATTAATTTATATTTAAGATTATGGTGACGTCATAATTTGGCTAATTTATATTTTCAATTCGACTCTGACTATATCATCGTGTTTTCAGCCTTTCTTTTCGTAAAATTCAAATTTCATAAAAATTTCAATTTTTTTAAGACCATGTCATGTGATGGGCTGAAGTGGGCACTCGGGGGGTCTGATCAACTGTTTTAAAATGAAAATTATAATAAATATCGATTTATTTACTGAAATTATCTGATTAACAATAACTTATAATTAATTTAATCGATTGATTCACCTTTTATTTAAGTTTAATTTCCACACTGTTAGAAAAAGGACCGTTAACGGTAATACCGGCGTTTCAGTGGCCGGTCGGCACGTGAAAAGAAACACCATTTCACCGTTTTTATTCCAATTTAACACCAGAAATCCGTAAAACATCTGATAAAAACGGCAAAACAGTTTATTTTCACGGGGCGACCGGCCACTAGGATGCCGGTGGGACATTTTTTTCACCGTTTTTCTAACAGTGCAGGATATCAATTGGAGCAGACGAAAATAGTGACACATAATCGAATATGCCTTGTGATTGAAATTCTTTCGTTAAAAGTAACAATTGACTTCATCTTGCCGTAACGGTTTCATTTTGTTCTGTTTAATTTAAGGTACTTAAATCTGGTTGGATAAATCCACCAGACGAATAAACAAATTTTTAATAAGGACTAAGAAAACGCAACGATTAAATGATTAAAATTAATGCTTCATTTTCCTCTGCCCTTTATTTTAGGTTACTAGTTTAAGCGAATTCGATATTATAGAATTAGATATTCAAAATTACGTGATTTATGCTTCATGCAGATAACTGCTACAGGTTGGTACAGGTTATCAGTTGGAATCCTGTTCGCAAACGTTCGGCAACCGCGTGTTCGCAAACAATGCTCGGCGAGCGAAAGAGGACATTTGTACGGAAATTCTGACTTCCAGTGCACTCAGAGATACTAATAAATTCTGTAGATTAATAACAATTGCCAGATGAAAATTATTGCTACTTGTGTATAACTTTTTACCGTTGTCTATTAAGTGAATAAAGCTCCTACTTAAGTGGAACCATTCACCATTTGCAAATAGCGACAGCAAAGAGACGCAGATGCTCTCAATGACCTTCATAGATAACGCGAGCTGAGTGCTGACGAATGTTTCAGTGCACCGCGTGGTGTGACAGAGGCAAGTTGTATGTGTGTGTCTAATGGTGATGTTGCCTGTGTCTTTTCTTCTGTGGAAAAGCAGTTGTTCCTTTATCACTGCCTCCCGTGTCTATTTTGTTTACCGATAATTTGCAAAAAATCAAGTTTTAAGGAAGTTTATCAAGTTTATTTTTTTGCAAAAAATCAAGGTGGAAGGAAGTCAAGTTGTGTTTTACAGATTGCATGACAAGTGCAGTGAGATGCGCTGCCTCAGGCTGCATTGGCTTCTGTTGTTCACAATATATTTACCGCTGCTATCCTAACGTTCTAACGACAATATTGCTATTATTTATTAAGTAAACGCGTTTGTGTCACTGATTTTATGTTTTACATTGTGTTTGGGAGGTGCAGGACAATGGAGCATTGCCACCAATTGCTCAAATTCATTGCCATTGATCGTATTGAGATAACATAAGTAGTAATTTGAAATCATCAATAATTATTGAAGACAAGAGGACTGACGCACTGAATTGAGATTCAAAATTTTATTCTATTCAATTAAATTCTATCACCATAAATATATATATTACATGAAGTAAGCATCTCATCAATACACGTCACTTGCAAGTAAGCATAATTAAAAAAATAGTAAATAACCATGCTAAAGCGTGTGCGTTTTTTGTGTGTAGTAACTAAGCCGTGCGGGAAACAAACAATAACTCATTTGTTATGAAGCGGCTACCAGCTCAAGGCCTCGTGATTAATGGGATGCGTGGTTTATTTGCTTGTGTATTGAGCTCATTATCACAACCCTGCGAGTATTTAAGAAACGAATACGTTTTTTGAGAGATGTTTGTATTTAGTAGCCTCTATAAATATATTTATTAAAAAATATATATAAAATGCATATATATGTAATATAATATATTAATAAAAAGGTGAATATAAAGAAAAGATATTCGAGCACGAATCTTACCCATCGTCATATTTCAATTTCTACCGTGACGGGATATTGTGGCTATCGTATTTTAATTATGAATCCTAATTAAGGCGTACTAAAAATATTACATTAAATTTTTTATAATGAGTATACATATAATTAATTAATTCGTTTAAAACTTAGGAATATGAAATTATATTTTATTATACAAGACTGGGGCGTATGAGGCGTGATGCTCCCTAATAATAATTAACATGAAATTAGTATGGACTTGATAAACAGTGATCCTTCCACATAAGAACTTAGTCTGTTCCGTGACTGGGTTCTTATGTGGAAATGTTCGTGTATGTGGAAAGAATATTTCCAATAATAATTAATGTATAAGCAAAAAATGCGTTCCGCACAAACCCATGGAGTAGTCACCTTTTTGCCCTATTATTATTATGTTTGAATCACCATAATATCAGAAACAAATAACACACATCAAACCACAACAATAAAGAAAATATAATATAATATAAAAATGTATTAGTATTCGTTATTAAAACATGTTCGCAAGTCTAGGCGCATCACTCTTTTCGTATCTAGGCACTTAACATTGCAGGTATCACTGCAGTGATATTCATGCAGTGTTTGGGAACATTCACATTGAAACTTTTAAATCAAAGGAGAACATAACTATTTAGGACAAGGTAAAGTATAAATTTCGATTGTTCAGGAGAAGCAAATAACTGGAAGGTGTTCCAAAAAGAAGCAGAAGCTGAAAAAATGTGCTGTGAAATAAGGAAGACTTGACAATTCAAAAGTTATTCGAACATATTCCTCCATTTATTTCATTGATCTTATGTGCTATTGGTTAGGTTAGGTTATATGTTCAGTTACCTGAAATACGAGTAACTTACATTAAATACTAATTAACACAAGTATAACTAGCAACAGAAACAATGATATAGCGGAATGAAAGTCAGCAATGTTCGTGGCAGAGAACATACATTACGAAACGACAGTGGTTAGAACGTTCCATCTCAACGCGTACATTGAGACTGATATATACGGTGTTGAAGCTTGCTACTGATTTGCCGGTTTTCCCGTCGCTTATTACATGTATTGGAATACCAACATCGCAACATGCTCCGCATGACTCATTGTTGTCCAGTTTCACGCGTTCTCATTGTCGTCCCGTTTAACGCGTATTAATACAATTTTTTAGGAAATCTGTGTACCGATGTTAGAATACGCCCCTTTCACAGCTAAAGAATGAGATCAGAAAACGGAAAAACAATTCTTTTTCAGAACAGAGAGTAGACCCTCTCTTTTACTTAACGTTCTCGTCAAATTCTTGTAAACTGGAGAAATGGATCACTGCTGAGTCTGGGATGTGACTGGACCGCAACTTACCTAACATTCGCAGGGAGCTCCTGCATGATGGCCCTGCACTGCCCCGATGTCAGCGAGCTAGCGGAGCGAGCAGCCGAGGTCACAATGAAAGAGACTGACGTATGGGAAGTTCGCACTGGTAATTACTATTCGAAAATTAGTGATAAATAGCATACCCAAAAATGTGTAAAATACTTAACTGATGTTGTTTGCGAACCCAATTACCGAAACTTTGAAAGGCAATTGGGTTGTGAATGACCAAGTGAGCTATTCATGGGTAGAGAACCTAATATTTCAGTTGGTTATCGCCCGGGTTTGATTAAAGTAGTTTTGATAAAATGATTAATGTCCTAACTCTTTCTCCAGCTCGAGATGTCGTAGCAGTCGCTCTGACGTTGCAACACAAACAACCACGACTCATCGACATCGAGTTGTTACCGGAGGTGCTGCGGGCCGAGGGCTCCAGCTGGGAAACGGTGGCAAAGAATCACTGTGGACAGCTGATGTTGAAGCTCAGACCGAACAAATACGGGCTTTGTGACGACCTACTTGGGTGCCTGCATGGCTCCAGGTCTGTAACAATCCATCGAGGTGTATTGTTTCTACAGATCTACTACTGTATATAGTTACATTGAACCTAGTCACTTTAAAGTATAAGAGTGATTACCCCATAGAGAGGGTACTAAGGGTATGAATGACACATCGAGGTGTATTTTTGCCAACACCTCAATGAACGGGCAGTGGTCAACTTACTCCACTGGTGAACCAGTTGTCAACTTATTCCACTGGTGTGTCAGTTGTCAACTTGCCTCACTGGTGTGTCAATTGTTAACTTACTCCACTGCTGAGTCAGTTGTCAACTTACTCCCCTGATGTTTCAGTTGTCAACTTACTTGTTGTTGTTAATTGCCCGAAACCGCTGCTCGGCGGCGCCCACGAAGAGGCGGCGGCTCCGGGGGGAGGAGGGGGGAGCGGAGGTTCCGCTCCAAGAATGTCGGCGAAGGATGGGAGCGAGGAGAGGAAAGCCGCAGTCGGTCCAGGGTTAGACCAGAGGTCCAGTAGGGTCAGCGAGGTGGGATGCGAAGGGCAGCTGAAGAGGTGATGGGTGGTTTGGTCTACAGAGCCGCACTCAGGGCAGAGTGGGCTGTTGGCTGCGCCGATGCGAGCAAGGTACGAATTGAGCCGCGATGAGTAGCCAGAGCGGAGCTGGGAAAGGGCGCTTCTGGCCGCCCTGGGCAGGGATAGCTCGCTGGATGAGACAGTGGGGGCAGGGGTCAGCAGCACCTTGTTGGGAGCTGCTGAGGCCAGGTAGGATGAGACAGCGGAGCTGTGCAGGGAGCTGAGGGCAGCGGAGTAGGTGTCGGGGGGGGGGTGAGGGATCCCTCTTCCAGCAGGTGTGAGACCGAGAGGAGGAAGCGGGACTGAAGCGTGTGCTTCATGGGACGGGGCCCTGATGTCTTGATGACAATATGGTAGCTGGGATGGTGTGGTCGAAGGGCACTGGCAAGGTCCTGTGAGCAGAGTAGAGAGAGGTGGTCGGCCACGGGTAAGACCTCTGCTTCGCTGTGCAGGTGGGAAGCGGAGGCCATCAGAAGAAATCCCGTGGCTTTGCGTAGGGCAGAGTTTTGAATAGTTTGCAGCTTGGATATTGCCGAGGGAGAGGCGTTGGGGAACCACACTGGAGCAGCGTAGGTGATAAGAGACTTTATAAGAGCCTTGAAAGTCTCCAAGAGGGTTTCCTTCTGCTGTCCCCAGCTGGTTCCGGCAAGGGATTTGAGGATGTTGAGGCGCGGGCGGGCTCTCTGGTATACAGCAGCGATGTGAGGCGAGAAGGTGAAGTCGGGGTCGAAAGTGACCCCGAGGACCTTCGGGGTACGACAGAGTGGAAGGTCGGACCCCTCCCAGCAGACGTGAGGGTCTGTTTGTGATTGATGGGTGTCAGAGGTGAAGAGGGTAGTGTGGGATTTGGGGATAGAAACCGATAAACCCTTCCGACGAGCCCATGCAGCCACATCGGAGGAGTGGGAGGAGAGGACCGCAGATGCGTCGGCGATCTGCACGACCTTCGCAGCGGCAGTGAAGTCGTCCGCATATGAGGTGATTAGAGGGGCGGACTGGGGGAAGTCTGACACATAGGAGTTAAAAAGGACGGGCGAGATGACGGAGCCTTGTGGAACTCCAGCGAGGACCGGGCGTGGGGAGGAGATGCAGCTGTTGTAGGAGCACCTGGCTGTCCTGCCTCTGATGTAGCAGATCAGCCAGCGGGTGATATTGGCGTGGAGGGGAGTGTGATTAGGAATAGGAATAGGAATAAATTTTACATAAAATTAGTGATTGAGGATTTCGAGGGAGGAGCTCGGAACCGCCTAGCTAGAGCGCTGCGCGAGACCGGCGCGGTATTTAAGGGAGAGCGCGGGCCGACCGCGAGTTAGTCACGGTCGGGTGTTCGAGGCAGTCAGACGTATCGTGGACGCAAGTATCGTGAGCCTCGAGTACCGTTCAGAGAGAACATTTAACACGCCGTGTCCTGCAA
>NW_025945957.1:0-12269 GCF_000764305.2 Hyalella azteca | reverse complement strand
ATTTGTGTGTTTTGAACCTAGGTGAATTCACCCGCAGTTTATAAGTAATATTAGAGTCTTCAACGCTTCATTGAGCGATTTTATTTTGCAACAATTAATTTCTTTGCAAATGAATTCGATTGTACGAATTCTTCAATTTCTTTCTGCAGCCACACCAAAAGCTAACGAACCGTCGCCATTAACAACAAGATAACTCCAGCATCATGTTTTTTTGATGCTAAGTGTTCTCTATGTTTTTATGTTCTTGGACAGTCAACATATCAATATGTTTCTCGAAAATATTGACATTTTCGAGTCCAAGTACGAACCAATGCACATGTTGCGTTCACAACACTCGCCTAGAATAGCTGTAGCTATGAGAATATACCTGACCTTGTCGCGTAATCAGTGAATCTGTGAGAAACACCAGCCTGATGTGCGCGCTATAAATAACTTAACTTAATCAGACCAACGCACTGCATACTTGGTGGTATTTCTCCTGAACATATTTTTCCTTCAAGAGGCTTAATAATCTTGTCTTACGACTGTATTTAAATTTATAAAATGTTTCATTTAGTTGTTTACCCTAGGACCACCCGGATATTTTGAAACCTTGAGTGGTCCTAGGGTTGAAACAACCCTAGGACCACCCTATTTAGTTGTTTCAGCCCTAGGACCACCCACCCAAGGGATTTGAGGATGTTGAGGCGCGGGCGGACTCTCTGACATATTGCAGCAATGTGTGGAGAGAAGGCGAAGTGGGGGTTAAAAGTGACCCCGAGGATCATCATCAGGTCGCCGTAACTTCGACGGGCTATCTCACAAAAAGGCGGGCCGTTGGGGAGGACAGGCTGGCAAAGATTATCCACAGTAGTGCTGTCAAAGAGGCCTGCGAGACAGAAATACTGATAAAAATAAGCCACAATATAGGAAAGAGCATAAGATGAGTTGAAAAGAGCGACACTCAAGAAACGAAAAAGTTGTTGAACTAGTAAGTTAAAGGCATATGAAACTACGGTATCTTTCTGAACACATCGATATCTGATAACCCTTTACATTTCACATTCATAGAAAAAATTTAGGATGAAATCTTATAAATTCCAATCTTGTTTTGATGCCATTTTCTTCTTTATTACTAGATCAAAAAGATTGACAACTCATTGCACTGGTCAATTAGATGAATTAGAATCAAACCTGAAAACCAAGCATAATTAGGAATAAATAGAAAGACTCACTGAGTCTATGAGAATTAATGCATCAGCAATTTTTCAAACTTCAAGAAAGACCCATTAATTATTACAATGTAGTGTNTACGTCAACAGAAGATCAACTGACATGTATTTCTAGTAGGTAAAACTACTTGTAGCTTACCTTCACTAGACGATTGATTCAGAATTCAATTGCCATCAGTCCTACACTACAACAATCACCTTCAGACCTTCGAACTAAGTTCGGACTTTGCCGGGCCACCAATACGTACTTCTAAGTTCAAGAATTAAACGTCATTGTCAATTCTTACAGATAACATCTCCTTTCTATAAGCACATTCCATTTTTCATGCAGTATGGTAAGCATTGTGCTGGTTCTCATCGTAAACAATGAACAACATTATGCATTATGCACTTGGAATTCACAGGCACTGCAACTCTGAACAAGCCATGACGAAGAACGCCGTGTGGCATTCCGCTATTTTGAAGCATTTTCCCCCTGACAGGGAAAAAGGATGTCTATCAAATTTCTAATGCAGTCTTTCAAAAATTTCTTCTTGGATTGAATAATTCATTAAAACACTGGAAAAATAATTTGACGTCTTACCACACTTTGTAAATTTATTTAAAATATTGTCTCAACAAATTTTCAAAATATACTCCCGCATTCTGAAATTTTTGGGTGGATTACAATTTTTCTACCCCAATTCTTTCTCAAATTACGACTTGCGCCATAAATCGTTATTCATTTGTTAATTCGAAAATTTATGAAGAATAATAATATTCCGAGCATTGTTTAAAAAATAAATTTGACTGACTTTATGTCAAAATATTCCTGATCAATATTCCTAATCAATATTTAAAGTTTATAACCTGTTACGAACTGCTTGAATTGTTTCAGGAAATCAAACAGTTTTTCAGGAGGAAGCTTGTTCACTGTAGATGAAATATGGGATTATATGCTAATCATTCCTAAATAACTCTCTTTACGTTACAATTCTTTTAAAAACTCGTCTATTGCTTTTCTATTCATCGACAAGAAAGTTTTTTAATACATTAAGTCACCGCCGTATAATATGACATACAAATTGTGAGCAAGATAATATGTGCTTCGCCATTGTTATGACGTATAGTTGCGATTTCAATAAACATGGTATACAAAACGTTTCAGTAAACTCGTTGTCAACATAGAATATAAACTCATTCTCTCTCCCACTTCATACCAAATCTCCAATTCTCCCCTATTGATGTCCTGCTCTCACCCTGCCTCGAAACGGACACGGACGGCAAGCCGTTGCCTATATATATGACGCTGTGAAATTCCTGCCAATATGCGGCTCCACCCTATCTCGATTTTTAACAAGGGACAGTTTCCTGACATTCCTGCTGCAATGCTGCTGCTAAATTGTTCTCCTGCTGTGATCGGCGCAGAATGCGTCTCCGAAATTTAACTGGGAAGGGCTGCGACCCGTTAGCATTCGGTGTGGCTGCAGAAAGAAATTCGAGAATTCGTACTATAGAATTCATTTGCAAAGAAATTGATTGTTGCAAAATAAAATCGCTCAATGAAGCGTTGAAGACTCTAATATTACTTATAAACTGCGGGTGAATTCACCTAGGTTCAAAACACACAAATTTTCACGCATCATCTCACTCCTTCCAAGTAAGGAATACTTGTTATCTTAAAGAACATTCGACCTTCAAGCATTTGCATCTTATCGAAATGGACCTCAGCCTGTGAGTGACTGATATCAATTGAGATAACTTCGGCGGCTGCCCTGCGATATGCAGAAGCCACCATCAGTCCCTGGTCTAATTAGTTAGCTTGAATAATTTATTTAATTGGCTGATGATGGTGCAAGGAGGCGACGAAGAAGTAAATTTCTGCGGTTTGGAAGAGAGAGAAGTGGACAAGAGAAGTGGGCAAGAGAAGTGGACAAGAGAAGTGGACAAGAGAAGTGGACAAGAGAAGTGGACAAGAGAAGTGGACAAGAGAAGTCGTCATGTCGCGCTCGAGTTCGTTTCCTTAGCTAAAAAGGTTTCACCACATGTCAGCTATGGCTTCAGAAGTGGCTTTGGAGACCACCTCTTCTGTCAACGCCAATATGAATCCCGTAGATCAGAATGTCATTATACAATCATCAGTAGTTGGAAAACATCGCTGAGAATCATCACATGCTTATTGAGGATTTCAAGAAGATAACTCCATCATCAAATAATTTATTATGTCCCAACTTCAATACAATTTGAGTCATTTAAGGTATCATGAATTCAGTAAAATATTAATAGGTCGTACTGTTCAAATAATGATAGATTTTCTTATACACGGCGCGAGCATCGGGCAACACTGTTACTCCATTCTATGAGTCCAAAATTTTACCTGTCACTTTATCTTTTCTTGTGTGTGTCTAGATGACCCACGCAGGTGTAAAAAATTAGATCAGTACTCACTGCAGTGAGTGACTGAGAGCGCATGTTCTCACGTCCGTTCGTCCATGAAATCACGGACGGACGGACGGACGGACATGACGAGCACAATAGCGCCATTTTTCCCTAAATGAGAAAATACGCTAAACAGTTAAAATATATGCAGTTATAAAATCCTGTAAGAATTTAGTATCCTGAAAGTCCTGAAAGAATTCGGTGTCCTAAAAGTCATGTAGGAGTTTGATGTCTTGAAAGTCCTGTAGGAATTTAGTGTCCTGAAAGTCCTGTAAGAATTTGGTGTCCTGAAAGTACTGTAGGAATTTGGTGTCCTGAAAGTTCTGTAGGAATTTGGTGTCCTGAAAGTTCTGTAGGAATTTTGTGTCCTGAAAGTCTTGCAGGAATTTTGTGTCCTGAAAGTCCTGTATGAATTTGTTATCATGAAAGTCCTGTAGGGATTTGGTGTACTGAAAGTCCTGTAGGAATTTGGTGTCCTGAAAGTCTTGCAGGAATTTGGTGTCCTGAAAGTCCTGTTCCAAATTTATAGCCCGGCCAGTTTAACCCTCTTAACCTGAAGATATAACGTGAAACTAACCACCCGCAACCCTCACGGCAACGTCGAGCTAACCATGCAGGTTATAATTCAGACTTTATGTTAACAAAAAATTATAATTATAGGGCAATCTTCAATATTAACTACTAAAATTTGATAGTAGTAATTGCAATGGTAATGAAAAGTAATGCTTTTAATTATAATTATTAATGTGCTGAATGTGTAATGTGATGTACTATGTATTAACGTGTTTTAATGATGTAACTGTACGGGTACCAACAAACATGTACGCTTGGACCACTCTCACCCTCTACATCAAAATATCATATCTAATCCAAAATTTTACCTCTAGTCCAAAACTTTGCTCTTTAATACCAAAAATGTTTTCCTCAAATCCGACTTTTCAAACTCTAAACCGAAATTATTACTTATAATCAAAACTTTTATCCTCTAATCCGAAATTTTCATTCAAATCCAAAATTTTGCTCTCTAATTCCCCAAATATTTTTTTATCATAAAATTTCCTCAAAACCAGCCTAGCCTGCTACTCTTAAGCGATTTGATACGAGACCAATAGCACGATAAATATACGAGGCAAGTAACAAGGTAAATATACGAGACCAGTAGCACGGTAAATATACGAGACCAGTAGCACTGTAAATATACTTGACCAGTAGCACGGTAAATATACGAGACCAGTAGCACGGTAAATATACGAGACCAGTAGCACGGTAAATATACTTGACCAGTATGTAACCACCAGAAAAACTTGGTTTTGTAAAGAATATTTTATACATATTTATTTTATATTCTTGGACAGCTAACATATCAATCGTTTTCTCGAAAAAATTGACATTTTTGAGTCCACGTAAGAACCAATGCACATGTTGCGTTCACAACACTCGCCTAGAATAGCTGTAGCTATGAGAATATACCTGACCTTGTCAGGTAATCAGTGAATCTGTGAGAAACACCAGCCTGCTGTGCGCGCTATAAATAAGGTAACTTATTAGACCAACGCGCTGCATACTTGGTGGTATTTCTCCTGAACATACTTTTCCTTCGAGAGGCTTAATAAACTTGTTGACTTCGTTGTATTTAAATTTATAAAACGTTTGATTTAGAGTTATACTACCCTAGGACCACCCGGATGTTTCCGTCGACGATCATCTGCTTGCTACTGCTCATCATCGGTGAGTGTCTTCTGCATAGGAATTAGAACAACCATTAGGTGAAGAACTGTCAGCTTTTGCTAAGTAGTTCCAGCTTTTGTTAGTGCCTGCTTATTATTATTAAGAGTGTAGTCAATTGGCAGCGAAATAATGGTCAAATCGTAAAATTAATGAAGTCAGGAAATTTCACTCAACAACTCTGGCTGATTTAACAAATTTTGCACAATATTTTATTATTTTTATCAAATTAGCAAAGGGTCATTCGATGTCAAATGCACAATTTTGATTGAAAATCTGTCACACCTAACCATCGTCTATTTTGATGAAATTTTACACATTAGTTGGATCCTTTTTCAAATCAACTCTGAAATAATATGCGTTTAAAAATTAATTTTTAAAGACAACACTTCCAAAGAATCCAGTGTCTCCAATCTCACAATTGTACAATGAATTTCTCATTTAATTTTCAAATTAAAAATTTAGTTTTTCAATTTTTTTTAATATATAATTTTTTCAAAATTATTTATTCTGTTAATTGATTCATGCATTGCCTCTGGCTTCACACAAGTGTGCAAAATTTCAGATCAATCAGACAGGTAAAAGTGAGTCAAATGGGTACGGTATCAGTTATAAGATTTGTAGCTGATAAAATTATTTTTTCAATTTTTTAATATTAAAAAAAATTATTTTTTTCTTTAATTTTTAAAATCTTTTATTTTGACATTTGATTCATGCATTGTCTCCAACTTTACACAAGTGTGCAAAATTTCAGGTCGATAGGATAAGTAGAAGTGTATTAAATTTCGATTACAAGATTTGTAGCAGACAGACAGACAGACAGACAAGAAGTGAAGTTAAAGAGAAGTGTTGTAAAAAAACTTCAGCCCCAAATACGAAAAACTTGATATGATCGCGCGGCGCCAAATCTCCAACTTCAGGTCACTGCTGTGGCATGTCTGTGCTGGCCTCGAGTGAGGTGGCTGCAGGACTTGAAGAGGTGCCTCTAAAAAAATTATCAATATTTTATTGTTGATATTTTTGGGTAGAATATGGTCAAACTTGCTAGAAAATCAAAAGTGCAGAAGAAATTAACAAGTTCAGTGCCTTGTAAATCACAGGAAAATTTATAAATCTTCACGTCATCTTTACAGTCTATTGCGAACATACGTAACATTGTATACACAAAAAAGGATTGATAGAATGTATGCATTGTATACATTGTAAATGAAAAAATGATTAAATTCATTTTTGATTTTTCAGTAATCATCTAAAATTGCTAATAGAAGCCTCGGAGCAATTTTTCTACTTAGTTTAAATACAAACTTAGTAAGTTTTATTAAACTAATTTGGTCAAAGCTGTTTTGTTAGAAACATTTTAGTTAGAAACATAAAATTTTCTACTATAACATATACGTTAATCATAGTCATAGGTTATTCTTGCTATTGAAGAAAACTTAGTTTAAAATGCTGCATTTGGCTCACTGGAATGACTAGATATTCTTTTGAATTGGATTCTACATTGCAAAGGGCAGTAGAATACTATGTTTAGATACCCATGCATGCATGAGATAATTCAGTGGCGAAACATACATGAATTTGCTGCTTCTTTTCACTAAATATTTTTTCAGTTTTGGAAGGGCATACTTTTTTCAAGAGGCTTCCTCCATTTTTACAACACTTCTCTTTAACTTCACTTCTTGTTTGTCAGTCTGTCTGTCTGTCTGTCTGTCTGCTACAAATCTTATAATCGATATGTAACACACTTCTACCTGTCCAATCGATCTGAAATTTTGCACACTTGCGTAAAGTTGGAGACAATGCATGAATCAATTGACTGAATTAGTAATTTTATGAATTAATTTTTTTTCATTATAAATATTAAAAATAATTTTGTCTGCTTCAAATCTAATATTCCATATATGACACAGTTTGACCTGTCAAATCAATCTAAATTTTTGCACAATTGCATTAAGTCAGAGACAATGCATAAATCAGTTGACAAAATAAATAATTTTGAAAATTTACAAAATTTTGATATCTTAAAAAAATTTGATAAATAATTTTTTAATATTTGAAAATAAAATTAGACATTCATTGTACATGTGTAACATCCAAGATACTGGATTTTCAGAAGCTTTAAAAACTATTTTTAAACGCATATTATTACAACCCTTCTCTTTAACTTCACCTCTCGTTTGTCTGTCTGTCTGCTACAAATCTTATAATCGAAATTTAGCACACTTCTACTTATCCTATCAATCTGAAATTTTGCACACTTGCGTAAAGTTGGAGACAATGCATGAATCAAATGACAAAATAAATGATTTTAAAATTGAAAATTTTTTTTTCAATGTTAAAAAAATTGAAAAAATAATTTTGTCAGCTACAAATCTTATAACTGATATTTGACACACTTTTACCTGTCCAATTGATCTGAAATTTTGCAAACTTGTAAGAAGTCAGAGGCAATGCATGAACCAATTGGCAGACTAAATAATTAAAAAAAAAATTTTATAAAAAATGGAAAAATTAATTTTTTAATATTCGAAAATAAATGAGAAATTCATTGTACATCTGTAACATTGGAGACACTGGATTCTTTAGAAGTGTTGTCTTTAAAAAGTAACTTTTAAACGTATATCACGTGTGTAATTTTAAAAATAAAATTGAAAATAATTTTTTAATATATCATAATAAAATTAGAAATTCATTGTACATGTGTAACATTGGAGACACTGGATTCTTTAGAAGTGTTGTCTTTAAAAAGTAATTTTCAAACGCACATTATTTCAAAGTCAACTCATTTGTTTTCTTATCTCCTTATTTGTTGTAACTTTCAAGTTTATTATTGCTTATTCACATTTAATATAATGCAGGGTTGAGTCGTTTATTTCATCCAGGTGAATAAGCACGTGTCAAAAGTGAAAAGCTGCCACAGGCAGCAACATAGTCTGCAGGAATGAAGAAGAATGGATTTTAAAACAATTATTACCCAATTACTTATTATTATTATTTATTACTACACAAAACTAGAATTAGCGTATGCTATAATACGGAATTTTCTCTTTGTGATAAATGCTGTGTCAACAAAATTGGTATACTGCAACTATTCAAACATTGTCGGAAAATGGCTCTGCGGCTTCAATTAGCAAGTTAGGATGAAATTCACTGAAAATCAGAGTGAATTATTAGTCAATATTTCATGCATACAGTGTAACGTATGTTGGCAATAAACTATACATGTATTATGGAGATTTATTCATTTTCCTATGATATAGGCACTAACTTGTGAATTTTTTCTGCTCTTTTGATTTCCGAGCAAGCTTCATGACCTTATTATACACGAAAAATATTAATAATAAACTATTGAAACAATTTTTTTAAAAGCAACTTCTTGAGCTCTACAGACAACTTAATTTCCAAAATAGTGGCTATCACAGCAGTGACCTGAAATTGGAGATTTTGAACCGCGCGATCGGGGACACTTTCACCATCCCTTCTTCGAGGGCCCATAATTTCAAAAGTTTTTCGTTTTTTCAGCTGGAATTTTTGCCTATTCTTGTTGAAATATAAACTAAAATATGTGTGATCCTTAATCAAAATGGTCAGGTGGGTACTCTTTGTTCACTTGACATGGAATGACCCTAAAAGCTTTCATTTGTTGTCTTTTCGTATAATTTACGCTTAACAAATTGATTGTATTATCAACTTCGAATCCTCATATGGCAGGCGCTGTCGCAGCCGACTGTCCTGAAGGCTATGAGGTCGTCGGGTCCAAGTGCATCCACCGTTACACGGGTGGATATCTGACGTACGACGCAGCGGCCACTTACTGCACCCAGCACTTCGGCAGGCTGCCTGTGCTTAAAGACTGCGCTTCCTTCACTGATGTCACCACCTATGTCAACGATGGATGTAAGGTTATAACAGAAAAACATGTTAAAGTCAATAAACTTAACCGGAATTTCAGGAAAGATAATTCAACTGTAATAAGACTTTTGACTAATTTTCTTGCGATATCATTATGACTCTATTGTCATTACACAAACGTTGTGCATGCCTCTACGCTGATTTTTTAAAACTTGGTAAATTGGCTTGCCGTGTTAGTCGCGGGCGGAAGAATTTGATTCTACACTAATACTGCAGTACTTATTTACTCACAATTGACCTGTGTAAACACACAGCTTCTGTGTGATAGCCGAAAATGTCAGGTGGCCGTACCTCTCGGCTTGGGGGTAACCGAGCAGCTGCTGGAAGTGCAACAGCTGCGCAGCTCGAGGAGGTGGCCAGGTAGTCGAAGAGGTGGCTAGGTAGTCGAGGAGGTGGCCAGGTAGTCGATGAGGTGGCCGGGTAGTCGAGGAGGTGGCCGGGTAGTCGAGGAGGTGGCCAGGTAGTCGAGAATAGGCGATAGGCCAACAGGACCTAATCAACGCTCGGGTAGACGAGGAGGTGGACGGGTAGTCGAGGAGGTGGCCAGGTAGTCGAGGAGGTGGCCAGGTAGTCGAGGAGGTGGCCGGGTAGTCGAGGAGGTGGCCAGGTAGTTAAGAATAGGCGATAGGCCAACAGGACCTAATCAACGCTACACTATATTAATTAATATTATTATTACGCAATAACAATTATAATTACATATTAATAATTTCATTTTTATTAACGTTGCTCTCCATCAGACTCAACTAATTTCAACAACGGCTACTGGTTAGGCGCGACCAATGGAACGCTCACCAATGTTTGGCAGTGGAGTGACGGAGCGGCCGTGCAAATGGGAGCTCCGTACTGGGCCACCGTGAGTATATCCATGTTTTTACTGTACATGACACAACATATTTGCTAAAAGGAAGTATATTTATTATGAAATTGTAAATGGATGAAGCTCAACTAAGTCACGACTAGATGCAATAGGATTTAACTATAAGATTTAGTAGACAAATCGTTATTCTCACTCATATAATTTAGCATGCCTTCCTGTAACCATAGGTGCGCCACCCTTGATTATTATTTGGGTAATTGGGAATTTTTATTGAGTGACGACATTCAGTATTTAGAGCTAGAAATATTACAGCTGACCTATTATTGCATTGGGTGTTTCACGTGATACAATTGATCAAAAAACTTTCAACAGCTCCCTCTAGTTAGATATGTTCCTCAGGATTCTGTAGATGATTTGACAACGGAACCTGACGGTGGAACGAGTCAGAACTGTGCTTATATAAGTGCTTATTCGGGCCGGGTATTCCGAAACACCATATGCACAGTCTCTTCTACACATCCACTGTGCTCAAGACCTTCAGTAGATGGTGAGTTATTCTTCTGTTTTGAAGCCTTGGAAGGTTACCTGAACAGAAAAATTGAGAGAGTAAACACTTTGTGGAGGAATTTGTTTGTCTTCCTCCACAAATTCGAAAAATTTGTGGAGGAAGATTTTGATTATTTTATGCAATAATCTGTCAAATTAATCCGCTTGAAAGAATTTTTCCGAACAAACTGCAGTATTAAGTAAAATATTATAATGAATTTGTATGTAACTTTGACTCTACTCTTTAATTTTTAGAATTAGCTCTCAATATTAAATTTATATCTTAGAAAATTTTGCGACGAAAGTGAAACAATTCAATAGATGCCTCAAGATTATCATAAGGAAGATGGAAAAGTAACCATAATGTAATGAAGTAGAGCTAAATAACTTACACCTATCCAGTTCAATAAAGAATATTAGGTAAGGGCATCATGCTATATGCACGATGAAATCTCTGTGCAGTCTACGTGTTTACTTCTGAATTTTTAAGAGCTAATCTCTTATGCAATGGCTTCCGAGCCAATATACTGCTTCCAAGATTTAATAATCTAATATCTTTCATACATTCCAAACTTAACATCATGGATATGTATTCTATTGCAGGTCTCTGCCAGCATCCTTTTGTTTTGGTTGGCACTCAATGTGTTCACATTATTTCTGGCTCATACTCCTGGCATGAGGCTCGTAACCAGTGTGGACTGGTCGGAGGGGACCTGATTGTTGTAAACGACTGCGATCAGTACCACAAGGTTGCCCTCTACCTCGATGAACACGGTAACCGTTTGAAAAGTTCCATATAATTTTTCAAAATGAACACTGCCTATCAAACCCTAATGATAATTGTACGGTTAAATTTAATTAAGACATCTAAGACCAGAGCTGTGAGGTTGAGGTTTAATACGCGAGTGATGTAGACCTGCATACCTTACGTTAAAATGGAGTCAATGATTAATTTCTATTTATCCCTACCAGCCTAACGCCTTCAGAAAGTGGTTAACTCTGCAGAACTTCCCTTTATAAATTTAGTGACATTTATATCGTGAGTGCTAGGGAAATAGTAGCGGTTTTATTTAGAATAATATTTCGAAACAGATTTCCTTTTCCTCCATATTCTTTTATCTCTTTTCTGGACAAGGTTACTCATACTATTGGATCGGGGGCTCAGATGAGGCCGAGGAAGGGCAATGGCGCTGGGTTGACGGCTCGCCGATGACCATGGGACTGCCTTACTGGGGACAGACAAACGTACTGACTCGTAAATATTTAAAAGAAGTGCCCGAATAAAACTAAACAGAAAACTCAGCTAGACGCCGGTGATGTAATCATTACAGGATAGTGGTATTTTCAAGTAGTCTACCTAGCGTACTTTTGGGCATTAAATTCACCTCTCAGCTAGGTTTATATGCAAATGAAATAAGTTCATGTTGCGTTCGAGAATTAACTGCAAACATAATTTGCTGTTCTCCTTGGTCAAGATTTCGCGAATTTCTTTGGCTTGTTCAAGCAGCTACAATCCAAAGTTAATTTCTAAATAACAGTTTTTTACGAAAAATCTTCCCGGTATATTTTTTTCGGTATCATATACAGTGGAAAAAATATGTTAACTTATACATAAATATTTTTATATTAAAGCGTTA
>NW_025945956.1:0-1015 GCF_000764305.2 Hyalella azteca | reverse complement strand
AATTACAATTAAATTTTACTAAATCAAATTTTATTATTTAATACACTAGATGGTACATGCTGTAGAATAAAATTCTATTAGAAAAATATTGAATTGAAAATCTGATTATATTTTTTAAAATAAAAATTAATTTTTATTAAATTAAATTGTATTATTAATGCACTACATGGTACGTGCTCTATGTTTTATATAATGAAATAGTTTCCCATGTTAAACAACGAAAATTTTCTAAAAGACACAAACATTCGAAAACGCGGGATGGCAGACGAAATCATTCAGAATTTGAAGTGAATTTATTAAGGTAAATTCAACATAATAGGGCAAAAAATGGAAAAAATTCAAATCTGAAAGAACGTATAAATGGGTTTTTATAATTAAAAAAAAACTTTCAATCATTTAACACTTTGACTGCGATGTGCGCCATATATGGTACACGCATGCATGTCCCAAACTGCGATGTGCGCCATATATGGCGCATGCTTAAAATTTTTATTTTTTAAAAAAAGCTCTTTAAAATATCAGCCAGATCATAAACTTGTGAAAAATATGATGGATAATTGACAAAAATGTTTTCAAAAACCTATATGAACGTTGTGCAATCGAATCATAAGAATCTTAGTAGTGTGAATGTAGCCTGAAATAATGAGTGGGTACGAAAAAGAAAAAGTATTAAATAAAGAGGGTTATCCTGTTCCAATATGTTGAAAATCATTTGTTCGGTATTGGTATGGGTTATAGCAGTAGAAAAATAAGTATTAGTCATTTGAAAGTTGCCTAAGCTCGCACAGAAACAGAATGGCACTGTAAAAAGCAAGATAAACAGTGATACGGATTCTGAGTACTGGGCTAGCAATTGATAGTTACTTTTCTAGCTTTTAATCTCACTTTAGCACCAACTAACTTCCTTTTTTTGCAATTATGTTAAGGGGATCGACCTAGCTAAAATTTTCAATTTTGGCGTTTTTCGGTTTTTGGGCTCATCTGAAAGCTGGAATTCTGCTCTTTCCAATGGTAC
>NW_025945955.1:0-736 GCF_000764305.2 Hyalella azteca | reverse complement strand
CAAGGAAGTCATTAATATTCCACAGTCATTTAATATTGTTATAAATACAGTGCGTCTTGGAAGACTTCCAAGCATCTTCATAAATTGTTAATTTCCAGCAGACGCTCTCGTGGTTGCTTGGTTAAGATAATCCCGGAGATTTGAGACGGCATTTATCCGATAGAATGTATTTTATAATAATCCTGAAACTGAAAAACCACCTGAAATTTAAAAAAATGCAATGTTTAGAAAAGTTCAAGTAGATTTTTGCTCGAGTTAAATACGCATGTTTGCTGACGGATAACCGAGCGATTACTTTTCCAGGAGACTGCATATATCATGTAATGATCGTTTAAGAGAAAATTTAACCCAGTTATTTGTGAAGCTTTCTGTATAACATATACAGGATATATTATATCCTGAATATCCTGTATCCTTTTTATTAAATGCAAATTTATCTTGAATAGATTTTGTTCAAATAAGTTACCTAATTCGAAAAATAAGATAACACTGTAAGTGCACAAGTATTCAAACTTAATAGACTAGAAACTTCATATAACATAATTTTCAGTCTTTTTATAAGTTAAAGATTTCCCTATTTTCTTATAATTTGAAGTTGAATGCATCACGCTTATGATACCAAATCCAGTTTCTATATCCAAATTCACCAAATTATTCATATCCAACACCTTGCATCGCGCGAGAAGCCCTATCAGTTATCTATTAGCCTTGTCATGCCAATTTACTGCACTTGCAG
>NW_025945954.1:0-353 GCF_000764305.2 Hyalella azteca | reverse complement strand
ATCAGAAGATTCTGATACCGAGTCTCCTTGGTACTTTTTTTTACGTTTCAGCCTTCCAGTAGGCATTGTAACAGTTTGTTTTTAAATTATTCAAACTTTGATTTGTTCAAAGACTAGACGAAGCAAAATCCGATACGCAGCTCGTTGTCAATGTCAACATGCAACCGGCTGCGCACCCCGAAAACCGGCGTCCCAAGTCGCTGAAGTGGCGAACGATTGATCGATGGAACGCCGCGGCTAAACGAATTCCGCGAATTTGCCAAGACGTAGAGTAACGTTTTTCATTATCCTATGTTGACAAATTAAGCACTCAAACTACGCATATCTCCTTTTTGTGTTCTACAAATAAAAAA
>NW_025945953.1:0-448 GCF_000764305.2 Hyalella azteca | reverse complement strand
TTTTTGGCAGATCTGGCCACCCACCGTTACGCCACCTGTAATCTACCATCGCCACCTATAATCATCGATGCGCCACCCTTAATTTTTACTTGGGAAGTCAAAGCTTCAAGTTCTCAAATCCGCTTAAAGGCGACATCGATATTAAGGAGTATGTCTCAGGATGATTTGAAATAACTTCAATGATTTGAAATAATTTCAAACATAGGCCGTATCTCGGGTGCAATTAGAAATTATATTTAGGATTATAATTTGAAGGAGTCAAGTTTTTGGGAACTTGAACACTACGAAATTGAACATTTTAGTACGTGTTTAGTTATTATTTTAGTATACAAACTGCATCGCGGCACGTATTATGTGTAGGGTTTTTTCCCTACGCTGGAGGTAATCCTCTTCTAGAAATGATTTCAAAAGTTAAGCGCTAAGCAGGATAGAAATAAGTGATCATCAA
>NW_025945952.1:0-476 GCF_000764305.2 Hyalella azteca | reverse complement strand
GTGAATGAATGTAGTTCACAATATCTCGAGGAGTTCTTCTCAGTTTAAGAATAAAGGCTGAAACCAAGAAAGTTGCATAAAACATTTTACTGTATAGAAGTCCTAGATAAATAGAACAGAACGTTTCGGGCTATGCCCATCATCAGCTAGTAGAATATATCTGGAAATACATTGAAATCAATTTTAGTACATAAATTTAGAAAATGATAAGGAAAGAAATGAAAAAAAAAACTATTGACCTAGAATCGAAAGAGGAAAAGAGCTGGATTGGTTATTCAATTTAGGTTTGTGAAGACATTGTTGTCCCGATCTTTTAGAGTTTGTTCAAGCTATGTGTTTTTACATGACGAATTTGTATTTCTCAAAGATTTTTTTTCGCAACAACGGCTATTCATCATTTCTTATTGACAAACTCATTTCAAATATTTTATCAAAAAGGTACGACCCACCATCCATCACATTTGGCCCGTCCCTCA